>NC_086328.1:125299869-125462369 GCF_036172605.1 Pelobates fuscus | reverse complement strand
CAGTAACTCCCTCTCTGTGTCAAAAATGTCTGCATACAACTTGCTCAGCTCTTTGACTGATGACCAACTGTGGCTAAATTTGTTTAGCTCATCCCATTAGAAAGACCTTCTTTCCCTTGCACACCCTTCCCTCGTTTTTTGCTATGTTTGTGCCACTTTGAACCTGAAGGAATTAAGATGACCTTTGACCTTCGATCAGGTCTTGACAAGTTCCTGCTTTTTGCCCGAAGGACGGACATCCGGAGGATCAGCTTTGATACAGATGACCTGTCTGATGATGTCATCCCATTGTCTGATGTGCGCAGTGCTGTAGCACTGGATTGGGACTCCACTTATGACCACATGTACTGGAGTGATACCACCACTGACTCAATCAGCCGGGCAAAGTGGGATGGCAGTGGCCAGGAGGTAAGAGAAGATGATGGTAGTTAAAAGTGGGAGAAAAAAAATTGGTGTAATGGGACACAGAGAATGGTGGAAATTATTATTTTGTATTAATTTTTTTTAGAATATCGAGATTCTTTTAGAATTCTGTATCATTAGAGCAATCTAACCCAGACACTTTTTTTTTATAGTTTTTTATTTTTATTTAATTTTTCTTGTATCTTTTCAAGTTATTTATGTAATGCGATTGTGGGGGAACTACCTTACAAGCTTCGTGAGGAAGAAAAAAATGCAAATAAAATACTACAAAATCGTTGAACTATAAATTGTTCCAAAACCAAAGACTTTCTCAGTTAAGGATGTTTAACAGAATGTTTGCTGTAAAGAAAATCGGTGATACGGTTTCTAGTAGATCCTCTAGAGAACATCTTGTTCTTCCTTGGTATTGAATTTATTGGAGTTCTTTCAAAACAGAAGTGCTCTGTTTTTTTGTTTTTTATTTTTTTGGGGGGGTTCCACTATCCGTGTTGGGTTGTAAATATCAGACATTACATTCTTGTATGTATTTTGTGTTCACTGTATCCATAGGTCGTCATAGAAACAAGCTTAGAGAGTCCAGCTGGACTTGCCATAGATTGGATCACTCACAAACTGTACTGGACAGATGCAGGTAATGTACTTTGCGCTTGGTAACTCCATTTTATATCTTGAAAACAACAACCACATAAAGTACTCATTACTAGTTTAAATTCTGCATCTATTGTGAGTTTGCAAAGTTGTTAGCATTCAGAATATTAACACCTGGGTTGATCCTTCACTAGTCTGTGTGCAGGGCAAAGTATAGAGCCATTGCTGCAGCAAATGGGATGCACTATGCATACAAAGGAGACTTCAAGAACGCAGATGGGTCCAACGACTGACTTCAACTATGCACTATTTCATGCCAGAGTTTATTTTTCTTTCTGCTTTTGTGATGTGAGAAATCACTGCATTCAGTGAGGGGAATAAAGGGAGGTAGCAAAAGCATCCCAAAATCTTGAATTAACTTTTATTTGCTCAAAATAATCCTCAATGTCTTGTACCGATCAAGGTGAAATATGGCAATCTTCTCGCTGAAACCTTCCAAACCGTGTTTATGCAGAATATAGGACTCATATGGGAGTTTATTTAGATACCAGAGATGGTGCTCGAAGTTGTACAGGATGACTGTAATTGAAACTGTAACTTCTCTCCTACAAGGTACGGACCGAATCGAAGTAGCAAATACTGATGGGTCAATGCGCAGTGTGTTGATCTGGGAGAACCTAGACCGCCCACGGGATATTGTGGTGGATCCAATAGGAGGGTAAGTGTTTTTCTGTACTGTACATGTATGTTGCTTGCCTAAAATGGTTAAGTAAACAAATTAAACTATTTTGCCTTTGTCCCCAAATTGGATATTGTCAACCTTATTCACAAACGGAAGCTTTGGAAATGTCCAAACCATGCAACAGTAGAAAATGTTTATTAAATCTGATGTAAATGACAATCAGTCTTTCAAATGTCTGACTTGGCTATATATGGAATGTTAACTCAATGTTATACCAATAAATTATAACTTGAGGCTCGTAAGCACTTTAGGATCTTACTTTGCACTTAATTCAACCCTGTCGGCTGAGTTACTAAATGTTTTTTATGATTCCAGATACATGTATTGGACAGACTGGGGAGCAAACCCAAAGATCGAGCGTGCAGGGATGGATGCCGTTGGTCGTATGGTCATCATCTCCTCCAACCTAACCTGGCCAAATGGACTAGCCATTGACTATGACTCAGAGAGACTTTACTGGGCTGACGCAGGAATGAAGACCATTGAATCTGCACGGCTGGATGGGTCTGACAGACAGGTGAGATTATCAAGCACATATTTATTATTCTGATGCAATTATATAAAAAAAAATTGGGATAAAAGGACAAGATCGACACTCCCCCTCGTGATGGGGATAATGGAGAAGAATATGCAGCTTGAGATTGACACTGTTACGATGGATTGAGTTATGGGAAATCAAGGTGAACTACGGTCTTCAGGAGTTCATAAAAAGTTGTAACGGACTTCATTTGATAGAGGAGTCTGTTCCACTGGTTTCCAGCTAGGTGTGAGAATGAGTGTGGATGAGTCGGAAGCCAGTGAGAGTTGAAGTCCGTGAGTGGATAATATGTGGGTAGACAAGTCATTTTATACATAAACCTCACACAAACTTTATTTAGTAACCCGAGAACCAGTTCAACAACAGAACAATCATTCAAGAAAACCTGTCTAAAAATACTTTATCTAACGTTCTCCATGTTTTCCTTGAGCAGGACCATGTATCATAGACAAGTGAAGGCTGGAATAATTTTCCAGTTACTACATGATGCCATTTAATAGAACCAAGGTGTTATCGGGCAGCCGTACAAAGTGCTTGGGAGTGCCAGGCAGATATCTAATCTAAAGGGCTTGCAAATTAATTTTAGTATGTCACTGCATAATGTCATTTTTGTTTTCCTATCAGAGAATCTTAGTGTAGCAGTATATCACCTAAACTTGGGCGCACCACTATATAGATAGAGAGCGAGAGAGAAATACAATATATTATGTTATCAAGTTTTATCTGCTTTGATTTTAGCTATAGATCCAAATCCTCGATGTTGCCCAATTCAGATGATGCATAGTTAGAATCCAAGCTGCTATCTAACCTTGACAGTGACATTATACAATGTATTTTATCACTACAATGCGGTTGTCAAAGTTAGGTGATGTATATTTGAAGGTGGACAATTAACAATACACATGGAGAAGATCGATTACTGGTGCTAACAGTCAAAGCAAAGAAGTAGTATTTGGGAACAAAGAAGGGAGAAACCTGTAGAAGAAGAGAAAATGATCCAAAATTATTTATGAATTATGTAAATGTCATTTGTGGCAAACATATGGTACAGAAAATATGATGTAGTTCTAAGTTTTTGTTTTTTTTTTGTTTTTTTTTTGGGACCTTTAGGTACTGATGAATACTGATCTCCCGCACCCTTTTGGTTTGACTCTGTATGGGGATCGGATTTACTGGACTGACTGGCAATCAAAAAGTATTGAGAGCGCAGACCGGAAGACTGGGCTTGGACGTAAAACTGTGCGGGAGAACCTTGAGAATCTGATGGACATCCATGTGTTCCACCGCCATCGGGAGCAGGGTATGTAACTCTACCATTTAAAAAAAAACAAAAAAAAAAACCTGTATATAAATATTAACCTTTACATAGTGTGTGTTCTAAGAAACATTATATCCAACCTTCTTGCTTTGCAGTCCAGTCTGGTTGCTCCAAAAAAAACGGAGGATGCAGCCATATCTGTCTTCTCTCACCTCAGCCAAAAGGTCACAGCTGTGCCTGTCCTACGGGGGTCAATCTGCTTGGAGATGGCCGTACTTGCTCATCAGGTGACTTTTACCTATCCTCTTCACAATCTGTCAATCTGTTTACACGTGTCTTATCAATGACTTCCACTGTACAGCTGCTGTCTTGTTTTATGTAAGGCTAAACTTCCATTCCTAGTGATGTATGGCTGGGCAGCTTTGATGCTCTGTGTATCTGGGGTTCTCATCCATCTTGTTAAAATTCCCTCTTCCAACCCCGGCTATGGTTTGCGATTTTACAGATTTTTGTTTTTCTTCTTTTTCACATAGGAATGGACCGTTTCCTCATCTTTGCTCGCAGGACAGACATTCGCTCTGTCTCTCTGGATATCCCATATTTTGCAGATGTCGTTCTCCCGGTTAATGCTACCATGAAGAACACAATAGCTGTTGGCGTGGACCCACTGGATGGTGAGCTATGGGCATGGGTGAGGATGATGATATTCCCTAGTATATCTAATATATTATATAGTTTTATGATGCATTATATGTAAACATGAATTAAACTTGTGACTTTTATGGGTGAAATATAAACAAATGGATATAATCGATGTACAAAAGCAGTCTTCATAGTGACCATTTTTGGCATATATGGTTTTATAATTATTTCTCGCTCTCTGACTGTCCTGTTTGCCCTGCTTTTCCTTGTTTTGTTTTTTTTTAGGTTTGGTGTATTGGGCAGACAGCACACTACGGAAAATTAGTCGAGCAGCTCTAGATGGGTCTGGTCACCAAGACATTATCACCACCGGTAATTCAACTACTTGCTCTCTTTGCGATTGATGGAAATGGCACTTAAGACAATTTTTTTTTTTTTTTTAACTGTTCGCTTTTACATTCCAACTTGTCTTTTGACTCTCTCAGGTTTGGTCACCACAGACGGTCTGGCTGTCGATGCGATCGGCCGAAAAGTATTCTGGACAGACACTGGGACAAATCGAATTGAGGTGGCAAATTTGGATGGCTCTATGAGGAAGGTGCTTGTATGGCAGAACTTGGGCAGCCCTCGAGCCATTGCCCTTTACCACGAAATGGGGTAAGTGCCATGGCATGTTTTCTTCTGTTTTGGTTTAGAATTTCCCAACATTTATGATCTGTGATTGCAAGCACAAGAATGATCCAGCACTTTCCAAAAATAACGTCGTGTTTTTATATTGCATAGGAGAAAGCTTGAATAAACACTGTTATTTTTGGAGAGTGGTCGACCCATTCCTTTTTATGTATTTTTTTTATTGTTTTGAATTTACTAGTGGTGTGGTGATACCGGAGCTATACTTTACCAAGTGCTCGTCATTCCATAAACCAAAAATAAAATACTATGTGGTCCATTCTAAATAACTATGACTTTTGTCCTTTCTGTAGATACATGTATTGGTCAGACTGGGGGGAGAATGCAAAGCTGGAAAGAGCAGGAATGGATGGCTCAGGCAGAACAGTTTTGATCAGCTTGAATCTCGGATGGCCAAATGGACTGGCTGTGGACAAGGCTGGATCTCAACTTTTGTGGGCAGATGCACATACTGAGGTACATCTGAGGGGTTTAGATGAAGGACTTGGAAAAAGAAGCAAGAATAGAATGACTTGGTCACTTTTTAGGTGTTTCTGCTTAAAAAAAAAAAAAAAGCCAACAATTATTTTTCTCCCTCCACCTTTCATTTCACGATCTCATGCTCTCTCTCTCTCCTGTCTCCAGAGGATAGAGGCCTCGGACCTTATGGGGAAAAACAGACGGATCCTTGTGTCTCCAGTCCACCATCCATATGGCCTCACTCTCCTGGATGCCCACATTTACTGGACTGACTGGCAGACACGCAGCATCCAAAGGGCAGATAAAGACACCGGGGCAAATATTATTGTAGTCCGAGACAACTTGGCCGGCCTCATGGACATTCAAGCTGTGGACAGGACTCATGCCCTAGGTCAGTTCCATCTACTCTTTTTTGAAATTGACTTTTTAATGTTACTTGTGGGGTTTTGTTTTCTCTAATGTCACCCACAAGCCCAGCCACAATTTGAAAATGAAATGTATTAATGCAGGAATAAATATTAAAACCTAATTAATCTACATTTATGACATTTTCCACAATTTTGATGTATTGATTTCTGTGTAGATCTGATTTTATTTTTTAAAAAGCATGTTTTATGTTCTCCTCTTTATTGTAGGATTTAACAAGTGTGGAGAGCGAAATGGGGGCTGCTCCCATCTGTGTCTGCCAAACCCATCCAGCTACTCATGTGCCTGTCCTACTGGTATCCAGCTGAAGAGTGATGGCCGGACGTGTGATCCTTCTCCCGACACTTACCTCCTGTTCTCCAGTCGAGGCTCCATTCGCAGAATTTCACTCGACACGAATGATTATACAGATGTCTATGTTCCCATCCAGGAGCTCAACAATGTAATCTCTCTGGATTACGACAGTGTGGATGGAAAAATATACTACACAGATGTGTTCCTGGATGTGATCAGGTGCTTAGACAGCATGGAATTTCTTACACCACAAAATAATACTGAGAATAAGATTAGTTTTATTTTGTAGAGTTTTCGTTCACTCCTGGAAAAGTCAGCAGTCTACTCCAAAGCTTACCAGTATTACTTGGTCTCTTTGCCTTAAGAGTGACATTGTATACAATATAGTTTTAAACTAGTTTTTTAGGTGCCCAGCCCCCCTCTTTGTGATTTTTACTTACCGTTTCTCCATTTCCATGCTGGCCTATGTTGATAAAGTGTGCATCCATGATTCTCAAAGCAACCCCATGATTTAAATGTTATCTAGTTCTGTCCTAATGGATATATTGAGAACTTCTTCTATACCCACTTTTTTCCTTATATGACCTTTTAATGGACCTTATAGTCCTCAAGTTCAGTGTCATGATGACGACATTCTTTTCCCCAGGAGGGCAGATCTGAGTGGCGTGGGCATGGAGACCGTTATTGGTGAGGGACTGAAGACCACCGATGGGCTGGCGGTCGACTGGGTTGCCAGAAATTTATATTGGACAGACACTGGTCGGAATACCATAGAGGTGTCAAGGCTGGACGGACGACACCGGAAAGTGCTAATAAATAACAGTCTGGACGAACCTCGTGCCATTGCAGTATTTCCAAGAAAGGGGTGAGCATAGATATTATTGTTTATAAAGCTGGTACTTTAT
The DNA here is from genome assembly GCF_036172605.1 of Pelobates fuscus. NCBI lineage: Eukaryota > Metazoa > Chordata > Amphibia > Anura > Pelobatidae > Pelobates > Pelobates fuscus. The sequence goes on along the minus strand of NC_086328.1, from coordinate 125,455,404 downwards.
CTTAAACCAAACCTGAATCTGACCACGTATATCTCTCATACATTCTCATCTCTCTTCTGGGCTTTTGTTTATGGGCTATTTATCAAGATCCTGGTGCAATGTGCATGTAGTTTAATTTGAGGAACAGGAAGTAGCATGGAGTTGCTGTTTTTCTGGGTGTTGTAGTCCAATGACCGCTAGGTGGACAGTGTGCCCAGCATTGTCTGACGATCTATACCTGCTCATAATTAGTTTTTCTCTTAGAGGTTCCATTGAAAGCAGTTTAAGAGGAAAGGTAGGGTGGTAACATGCTTGTTTTCTGTAAGACGTGGGCATAGTTTCTTATGTAAGAAAAAAGTGGGAAGTAGGTTAGCGCTAATAATATACAAAGTAGGCAGCAACCTTACAGAGGGTCACCCTCTAACCCTCTGAGTTTAGAATGTACAGGTAAAAGGAGAAAAGGGCTGCGCCAAAAGAGACCTAAAAAATACAATAAAATAAGTCCAAATAAGAATAAATATAAAGTAGAAGAATAAAAAAGAATAAATGAAAATGTCAATGTCTGTTGCACACGTCGCACTGGTAGGATGTTCTCTCTTCCTATGATGCTTTAGATCCTCCCGTGATATGAAAAATATAAAAGGGAAAAGGACCAATTGTGCAGGGTGTGGGGTACGTGGCAGATGAAGAATAAAATGTAATGAACTCACATTTGCATGGGCTATGACCAGCTCAGGGGTAACAGGCGTTCTGCAGTATAATCCCTGCTAGTAGGATATCACGAAATTCTGTTCCACTTAGAGTCTGGTGCTGTCCAATTCTCAGGAGAAGGGAGAAAAATATATAGACAACAGATAGTGCTCTCTGAAGATAAAATGTGGTATAGATAAAAACCGAAATAAATATACTCACAATATAAAGTGCAGATGACACTGCACTTGAGATATGGCGTGGGCGGTATAATCCCCACCTCAGGATATATAAGATGCCAGGAAAAGAAGATATAAAATTGTAGTGATAAAAAATATATAATAATAAAAGTATGAATGGCACAGAAATAAAGCCAAACTTAATTTATTATTTAAAATATACAATAAAATCCATTAACGCGTTTCACCACTGGGGTTTTATCAAAATGGAATAACATTAAAACCTGGCAAGAATAAAATATATATAGGTGCACTGTTACTTTAAAAACGGCGCCAAAAATAGCATCAATTAACATAAGCCAATCACAGCTAGGCATAATACATATGAGAGATAAAACTTATAATACTGTTAAAAATAGGTATATTCTTAAGTGAAATGAGGTCTGGTGTGTACCAGACATAATGGGCGAAAGTAAAATAGAAAACGAAGCTTATAGCTCAAATAATATTATATTATTTTTATACACTAGCGCGTCACGTGACCCGCGCGGGGTTGTGGGAAATGTAGTGCGCGGGCCACGTGATCGCACTTGCCCACATCCAATGAACGTCCTAGGTGGGCGGTGCTCGCGCGCGCCGCGTCACGTGGTCCGCGTCGCACAAGAGCAGTGTGACACAGGAGTCACGTGATCGGCGCTAGGGAGCTTGGGAGATGTAGTCGGAAAACCCGAAATGGGTTTTAAATAGAAATAGCTAGCATAGACATATGTAACATCAGCAAAAGGATTAGTATACATATTAAAGTACTGAATAGCAATAAGTAGCCATATATAAGGATAGTGAAAGAATAACATATAAAAATTAACTCGTTATTGGCAGGCATAGACAGTATATATAGTGATAATCATATTAATGTTAAATATGTGTACTATAGCAGCATGATTAGTATTCATCACATTAGTGCAAAGTGAACTAGCAGCATAATGTTCTATTTTTAAATATTAAAAAATAAAATAAATAAAATATAAAATGTCTTAAAGGGCAACAATTGCTATATAAAACCATATGTGAGACCATACATATACAGACAAGTATAAGAATATCAGGATAAAAATATCACAATAATGATAAAATGAGGATAAGAATATATATCTGCTAAGTGGTCCTATTGGGGGTATCCTAGACCATAATGCCGTAGGTGACAACTATGAATAGGATAACCCCCAAATGACCACACTAGGTGAATAAACCACATACTTTTAAAAATTATAAAAAATTAAATAAATCAAAGTCTGCATTTAAGCCTTTAGGGGCTAAGGTCTGTAGGTTGAATACCCATTCCATCTAGTTTCTGCCTAGGATATTCTTAAGATTTCCCCCTCTCCAGGGGACTTTGCATTTTTTTATACCTATACAATTAAGAAGTTTAGGGTCCCGATTATGTTTTTCAAAATGTTTCGATACAGAATGATTAGCATATCCATTTTTTATATTGCGGCAGTGTTCAGCTAGTCTCGTTTTAAGGCATCTGGTAGTCATACCAACGTATTGGAGGCCACATGGGCACTCCAATAGGTAAATAACATTGGTGGTATGACATGTGATAAAATCTTTAATAGTATAACTCTTATTGGTTGTATTAGATTTAAAACTAGTGGCTTTGGACTGGATAGTGGGATTAGTACTCTTACATACAACACAGCGTTTGCACTTATAAAAAACCCGTCATCCCGTTTAAAAAAGTAGATTGTGTTTCTTTTACTTCTCTGGTGTAATTGTTAGTTAAAATTGATCTAAAATTTGGTGCACCTCTAAAAACAATTTTAGGCTGTATTGGTAATATTTCTTTAAGGAGGTCATCTTGTCTCAAAAGATGCCAATGTTTCTTAATCGTTTTTTTGATAAAGCCACTTTTATTGTTAAAATTAAAAATTATGGGAAGAATAGGGGCTTTAGAGGTGTCTTTTTCTTTATAGGTTAAGAGATTTTCTCTAGGTTTACTTTTTACTGTTGCTATAATGTTCTCCAGTTTTGTAGGTGAGTAGTTTTTCTCAATGAATTGATTTTTTAAAAGCAATGATTGTTCATTAAAATCATTGATATGAGAGCAATTCCTTCGCATTCGTAAAAATTGGCTTTTGGGAGCGCTCTCAAGCCATGGTTTATAATGACAGCTAGTCTGGTCAATTGCTGTGTTGGTACATACTTTTTTTAAAAAATGTTTTTGTATGCACTACCCCTTCTTTAATAAAAATACTTGGGTCTAAAAAATTGATTAAATCTCTACTGTATTCGTATGTTAAAACAATCCCTCTATTATTTGAGTTGAGGTGTGAGATAAAAGCATTGAGTGAATCCTCTGAGCCTCTCCATATAAAAAACAAGTCATCAATATATCTAAAATAGGTGACCAGGTTCTGCTCCCACGCATGCTGCCCCCAAATGGCACTAGATTCCCAGTCGGCCATGAAGAGGTTGGCATAACTGGGAGCAAACCTGGTCCCCATAGCTGTCCCTCTCTTTTGGAGGTAAAATGAGTTAAAAAAACAGAAATAGTTATTGTTTAAAATAATATCAATGCCTTCTATAATAAAATCAATCTGAGTGTCTGGGACTCTTTTTTCGTTAGATAGCATGGATCTGACAGCATTACAACCTAATTCATGCGGGATAATAGTGTATAAGGAGGTAACATCACATGTCACGAGTATAAAATCTTGTTCCCAATAAAATCCATTCAAAAAATTAAGTAATGTCAGATAAGACTTCATAAGTTTCACAGTTGGTTGGAGTTGGTTGGAGTAGAGTGTCAATGTATTGAGATAAGTTGCATAAGGGGGATCTTATCCCTGACACTATGGGTCTACCTGGGGGTTTTTTGGCATCTTTGTGTATCTTAGGCAAAAAGTAAATTACGGGAATTAGGGGATTTTTGATAAATAAATAGTCAAACTCTTTTTTGTTTAGAATGTTTTTATCTAGCCCCTTTTGTAAAAAGGTATTAAGTTTTTGTTGTATACAGGGCGTTGGGTCTTCAGATAATTTCTTGTATACATCAGTGTCATAGTTTCTTATGTGCAAGAACAGGGTCAGTAACCTCTTCTGAATTGGCATGTATCTATATGTGATTTTCTTATTTCCTGTTGTTTTTCCTCATATGCTCACATAATTCTGTTCTTTTCCTCCGTTTGCTTCAGTTTTCTTTTCTGGTCAGACTGGGGTCACGTTGCGAAGATTGAAAGGGCTCATTTAGATGGCTCTGACCGCAAGACGATAATTAACACTGATCTGGGCTGGCCAAATGGATTAACTCTGGATTATGACACCCGCAGGTAAGTGTCCTTAACATTGAACAGCCCAATCAGTGACCATTTATTCAGGGAGTTAAGAACAATTAATAAATATAACCGTTTCTGTATTTAATATGTTGGTGACCTTTCTCTAACATACTGGTGCTTTTCATATTCAATGTCGCCAAAATTACTCCATCAAATTTAGTTCCCAATCCAAAAGATAAGGGTTTATTGCCCCCTGATTAGATTGATTAACTAGGTGGTCTGGAAGTCTATTTTGATATATTTTTTATTTCTAATCGTTTATGTAAATGCAGTAAGTTCCACTAGAAAGTAGTTTCCACCCAGTCACCCCCTTTCGTTCCCTTTCTACATATCCCATCAAAATACATACATTTCAGGGATTGAATTGGCACCAATTTATCCCATACAACGTCCACAAGTGCCATGTGTTGAGGAATTGTGTCTAATTGGATCGTTCCATGTGGCCCTTTTCAGGATATTCTGGGTTGACGCACACCTGGATCGCATTGAACACTCTGATCTGAACGGGAAGATGCGCCAAGTGCTAATCAGTCAGATGTCTCATCCCTTCGCTCTCACACAGGTGTGCATACTGGGTTCAGCCTGGTCCTCTGAGATACCCAAATGAGGGCAGTCTTTACCCACACTTTGTGCTTTCTTGCCAATACTTTTATTTTTTTTCTTGATTGCAAAGAAGCTTTATTGACCAGTAATGTTTCGAGAAATCAATTAAAATGAAGGAGCCACTAATGTTTTTTCCTAATGAGGATTAAGAGCTGTAAAATCAGGCATTTCTTTTAAGCAGCCTTTAAAACTAGCCTTTCCATACAGCATGTTCATTATATTTACTAATATGTCTGACAGGAAGGACGCTGGATCTACTGGACAGACTGGCAGACAAAATCCATCCAGAGAGTAGATAAATACACTGGTCGGGACCAGGAGACTGTTTTGGGGAATGTTGAAGGCTTGATGGATATCATTGTGGTGTCTCCTCACAGACAGACAGGTATAGGAGGCACCGAATAAGCTATTCTCTGACCCTCTTGTTTAACACATTTTAATCAATTGTATATCTTGGCCTTAATCATGTTTCTTGTTTTTGTTTCTTGAGAAAGTTGTAGTTTTTGCATTTCATCTATATTATATTTTTATTCTTCGCAGAATTCATGTTTTCTGATAATAAAGTCAGTTGCCATCATGGTGTCCTTATTGAACCATACACTTATCCATGTAATTCCAAATGGGATGTAAGAGTACATTGAGAGCAGGAAAAAACAAAGTAATTGGCTTAGTTTTGTTGACTTCATTCAGATTCCATACAAGTTGTAGCTTACTTGTACCATTACGGAGAGAATCTATATAATTTGCGTATCTGACCAATTCCACCCAGAAAGGCAGTCTAGGTCCGAAATGTCAGGTAGAACCTGTTGGATAAGACGTGCAGGAAATCCAGATGATTTTTTTTTTTTTTTTTTTACCCCCTTTAAGTAAGATGTTGCTGCCACCCCTCCAGGCATAGTGAATAAGTTTCCTTTTGAACTTCGTGAGATCCAATTAGCCAAAACAGGATGTAAGATAGCTCAGGAAACAGACAACAGATTAATTAGTTTGCTCTTTGGTCAATCGCTTGTTTATCTCACATCAATGTTTGTTTTGTAAGTGAGTCCTAATTTGCTCAAAGGGTTACTCCAGGCACCTTGACAACTTCAATGATTCAAATTTATTTTTACATTTTGATTAGAGAACCAAGATAGGAAGGGTTACTCTTAAAGTGCTGATTGTTGGTTAGAGCAACCTTTTAATCTATTTCAAAGTGTTGACACATCCCATTCCCTGACCCGTGTTTATTTCCTGCCTCTGTGTCTGATTCCCTTTAAACCATTTCCCTCTTTCCTAATCCCCATCAGGTACTAATTCGTGTGGAGTAAATAATGGTGGCTGCTCTCACCTCTGCTTTGCCAGAAGTTATGACTTTGTTTGTGGCTGTCCGGATGACGTTGATGCCGAGACTTGCTCCCTCAGTGAGTAGCCTGAAACTTTTATGATTGCAAAATATAATGGATATATCTTTCACGAACATTTTAAGTTCCTGATGTGCTGAAAACCAGCAACTGGAAGACTTCTATCTCCAAAATTATACTTGTGGCGTTCCTAAATATTATCACACTAAACATATTGGGACATGTAATCTTAAATCTGACTTTAATCACTTGGTTTGGGGAAGGGTCCACACAGATCAAAATTGATAGGATTAGTTAAATACAAAAATGAGAAAAAAAATAATAAAATATATATATATATATATATATATTACAATTCTTTATTTTTGTAGTGCAGGTATAAAAGGCATGAACAACAGAAAACATGTCATTAGCTCAAGCAATAGGTCGTGCACAAATAACAGACATCAAGGAATAAATGCACTTTTTAACAATTTTTTTTTATATAAACAAGAACTACATCTGGAATGTGTCCTGCTTGTGGGGATGGGACGATGGAGTATTCTGCTGGGTGGGGTGAAACGCTCTACATAGGGAATAAGTGTAGTAAGTGGTGGTATGGTAGGTATGTGAAGGTCATGTATTTTGGGCGACAAACATTTTGGAGTTATGCAGGGTTTTAAAAATTAGATGTGGGATTTTGTTGAGTCGTAGGTGGGTCAAAGAGGGGATGTATGAGTCGGGGTAGCCCCAGGTGTTGTGGCGTGTTTGCCCTTGCATTGAGTGTTACTCCAGTGATGCCCCATAGTTGACAGCTGTGTTGGTTTGATTGAAGTTGGTGCAAAGTACCATTTATGGTAGTCCGGCTACTGTGTAGATTCTTCCTCTGCATTCTGTACTCTGGTTGTGACTTTTCACATCTGCTTTGATGATATTAGTGTCTGCTGCCAACTTTTTGTGGATATCCTGGAGTAGGAGCTGTAGGTCATGTTCGGTAGTGGGTGGATATCCTGGAGTAGGAGCTGTAGGTCATGTTTGGTAGTGGGTGGATATCCTGGAGTAGGAGCTGTAGGTCATGTTTGGTAGTGGGTGGATATCCTGGAGTAGGAGCTGTAGGTCATGTTCAGTAGTGGGTGCTGGCCCATCTGTGGTGTCTATGTGAGTGGATTGGTCAGTTTGGGAAGCTGTGGATGTCTGTGCTCCTTTTTCATCCTCCAGGATGCTGGTGTGTGATCTGTGGAGGCCCTCTGCAGGCGCCATCTTGTGAGGTACTTGCCTCTGCAGCATGGTCCCGCTAACCCTGTTTTCAGGTGGGATCCCAGCCCCAGGTTTTTGTGTGCGGCGCCCCATGGCTGGTGTGTGCTCAGTTGGGGGCACGGAGCCCCAGTCTGGTGCGTCCGGGTCTTCAAAGTCATGGAGGAGTGTTTCCCAGCCAGCTAGGGCCAGTGAGTAGGAGGCCCTGGATCGGTGCCGCTGTTTGTGCACCTTCGCTGGTTGAAAAAGTGAAATATATATTTTAATTACAGCACCACCATATTTTTACACACTTAAAGGGACACTGCTGGTACTGTAACTAATTAATCTTATTCAAGTGGTTATAGTGCCTGGAGCCCTCTGGTGCTGTCCTTCCATTCATTGTTGAATCAGTTTTAATGCTAAAACAGAGTCCCCATCTCCTCTGTGCTGCTTGAGCTAATGAGGAAGCATTCACCTGAGCAGCATTGGGCAGCTGTGATTGACTGAGCATATCAGCTGATCGATTTGAGCCTATCACAGCACCTACTGATGGCTGGAAGGAAGTGTGTAATCTCTGTCTGAACCATATCTCCCTGGGGACAGGACGTGACTGGCTATAATCAATTCAATAACACGAAATTCTTCTAGTGCCTACAGTGTCATTTTACTGTTTTTGTATTTTTTTTATTTTTGCACAGCAAAATTATTATTTTTTTCTTCTAATGTATTTACACAAAAATATGTTCAAAATAGATTAAATAATAAAAACCTATAAATTTTTTATTAAATTATGTATGCTTGTGAAGATCAGGATATTCCTCTCAAATGAAACATTTGGAAACAATTTAAAATGTTGACGTAAAAACTCATTTATGCCAATTTAGGGTTGGATTTTAAAAATACAGTCTAGAGCAAGCATGTCAAACTCGCGGCCCACAAGGACCATCTTTGCGGCCCGGCGAGCCGCGAGTACATGCCTAATGATCCAAGCAGAGTAGGCACCTGCTCTCCCCATATTGCGGGTGCCTACTCTGCTCATTTACCCGGCTGGGGGAGAGGTCTCTGGCGGCAGCGAGGGAGCTCAGTGTTCCAGCTCCTCACTGATCACCCGCGTGCGTCGACTGAAGTGAAGCTGGGCGCCGGAATATGATGCCATATTCCGGCATCACTAAACTGCGCGCGGGAGCAGTGAGGAGCAATAAGGACCCCAGGGAGATGCCCCACATCGGCTCCAAAAGGTAAGGAGCAATAAAGAAAAGTATGGGTGTGTAAGTATGTGTGTGTGTGTCAGCAAGTATATGGGTGTGTGTGTGTGTGTGTGTGTGTGTCTGTCAGCGAGTGTGTGTGTGTGTGTGCGGCCCACATAAACGTAAACCTAGTTTATGTGGCCCATGCCACACTTTGAGTTTGACATGCTTGGTCTAGAGTGAATTGGTGTCGGTTGAGGAACAGAATATAAACTAGAAAAAGCTCTAAAATCTACCAAATATGACAGGCAGACATTTACCAAACACTGAAACACCTCTGAATCTGCATGTTCTGAGATTTCAGCTAGTGTGGAGTTTGCAAATGAGAGAAAATAAAAAAAACTTGCCTGGGGACTATCAGAACCCCTTTTAACCAGAGAGGGGCTGGAGAAATGTACAATTGCTTGGTACTTTTAGTGACCCTCTACTCGTGCTATGGTGCCAGGGAAGGGAGAGTGCATTGTGCACCAGGTCACTGCCGTTTTTTATTTATTCAAAAAATAAAAAATGTATTATGAGAAATTACATACAATATAAGGTGGAGTTTCTTCTTGTTTAAAATAGATAACAATATAAGATGGGGTTTTTTCTTATTTAAAATAGATACCCTAGAGATAAAACAAAGAAGGACACATCATAGTGCAATATTGTCTGAATCTTCTATAGCTTTCAGGGAAATATGTGAAAATAAACTCACAAAACAAGAGCCTATGGAATAAGGCTCAATCTTCCAGCGTTGCGGGATTAAGGTTCCCACTCCCTTCTTTATACTGCCAGAAGGTGATGAATAGTATGATGTCCTCTCACAGGAAAAGGGCGCGAAATTCATACTACAAATGAAGAACACCCACAGCAAGAATTTACAGCAACTGAGGAAGCCTCATTAAGAGGTGAAACGCGTTTTGCTACTAGAGACTATCTCTATAAGACTGCCTACAACTGTAAGGTCTTATTTTTTATATTTTACTTGTGCACTTTATTAATAAAGCACTTTATATTACCTATACTAACCTGTGAGAGGACATCATACTATTCATCACCTCCTGGCAGCATAAAGAAGGGAGTGGGAACCTTAATCCCGCAACGCTGGAAGATTGAGCCTTATTCCATAGGCTCTTGTTTTGTGAGTTTATTTTCACATATTTCCCTGAAAGCTATAGAAGATTCAGACAATATTGCACTATGATGTGTCCTTCTTTGTTTTATCTCTAGGGTATCTATTTTAAATAAGAAGAAACTCCACCTTATATTGTATGTATATTTCGTTTATTGTGAGGGCGAAGGGTACTCACTAAGGTGTATGAGGATCTCTTGGTTTACTTTTATATATGTGTATTCCACTGGTTTTACTGTATCTCTTTATATTATGAGAAATTACCATATTATTCATGGCAGTATTGGAGCACTTTCAATCCTTACCTACTTTGCAGATATTTGGAGATATTCATCCCAAAGGATTTCCTCAAAGTGTGCTACTCCAAATTTAGTCCTTCGTGAATTAACCAAAATAATTTTACATTGCTAAATAAATAAACATAGTATGCAAGACGTCTTGAGAAAAGTCCCATAGAGGACTGAAACATCAGCACTTTTTCTGGTGCATAATTGTACAATAAAACTTCAAGATTTATTTACAAAGTCCTGTGAGTGCACCTTCCTATAGATAGATAGATGTGTGTGTGTGTGTGTGTATATGTTTGTATGTTTGTATATGTGTATATGTGTGTGTGTGTGTATATTTCTTTATTACAAATTCTATCAAAATGTTAAAGGGACTCTATAGTCACCATATAAAAGCAAGAAAGACAGGTCCCCCAGCCTTCCTTCTTGCTTTTATATGTACTTTCATTTATTAAAAATAAATTTCGAGGTGTTTTTATATTAAAAACTTACCTCCGTTCCAGCGCCGAGCTCCCCGCTAGGCCGCGCCCCCTTTTTCGTCAAAATGACGAAATCGCGGGGCCCAATGGGACGGCTTCGCGCTGCACCAATCGCGTTCTTCATAGAGCGGCATTGAATGCCGCCCTATGAAGAACCTGAGCGCTTTACCGCGCATGTGCGCGGAATGCGCGTTCGCGAGCTGAGCTGTCTGACTGACAGCTCAGCTCGCTTTCTAAAATTATCAATAAGGGCCCCCACCCCTGTGCGGCGGGTGGGGGCCCTAAAATTATCAATGAGGGGGGGACCTACTGTCCCCCCCCGGCCCCCACCCCTGAGCGGCGGGTGGGGGCCCTACAATTATCAATGGGGGGGGGGACTTACTGCCCCCCCCCCGGCCCCCACCCCTGAGCGGCGGGTGGGGGCCCTAAAATGATCAATGAGGGGGGGGACCTACTGTCCCCCCCCCGGCCCCCACCCCTGAGCGGCGGGTGGGGGCCCTACAATTATCAATAAGGGGGGGACCTACTGTCCCCCCCGGCCCCCACCCCTGTGCGGCGGGTGGGGGCCCTAAAATTATCAATGAGGGGGGGGACTTACTGCCCCCCCCCCCGGCCCCCACCCCTGAGCGGCGGGTGGGGGCCCTAAAATGATCAATGAGGGGGGGACCTACTGTCCCCGGCCCCCACCCCTGAGCGGCGGGTGGGGGCCCTACAATTATCAATAAGGGGGGGACTTACTGCCCCCCCCCCGGCCCCCACCCCTGAGCGGCGGGTGGGGGCCCTAAAATGATCAATGAGGGGGGGACCTACTGTCCCCCCCCCGGCCCCCACCCCTGAGCGGCGGGTGGGGGCCCTACAATTATCAATAAGGGGGGGACCTACTGTCCCCCCCGGCCCCCACCCCTGTGCGGCGGGTGGGGGCCCTAAAATTATCAATGAGGGGGGGGACTTACTGTCCCCCCCCCGGCCCCCACCCCTGAGCGGCGGGTGGGGGCCCTAAAATTATCAATAAGGGGGGGGACCTATTGTCCCCCCCGGCCCCCACCCCTGAGCGGTGGGTGGGGGCCCTAAATACAAAGGGGGGGGGACCCTAGTTAACCCTCCCCCCCCCCAAAAAAAAAATATCTCCCTACCTACCCCCCTCACCCTAAAAATAATGAGGGGGGACCATTAACTAAAAACCTGTAAAAAAAGAAAAAATGAGATAAAATCAACTTACCATTCGATGTTTTCTTTCTTCTAAAATCTTCTTTCTTCAGCCCCAAAAAAGGCCAAATAAAAATCCATAATAACCGACGCAATTAAAAAAAAAAAAAACCGAGCGCAAAAAAAAATAATCCATCTTCACCCATGGAGGGCTCCGCGCAGACTGAGCTCCGCAGGGCGGGGGAAGGCTTATAAAGCCTTGCCCCACCCTGCAATTATGCTAAGAACACTCTGATTGGTGGGTTTAAGCCAATCAGAGTGCTCTTTGTCATTTTACAAGCGTGGGAAAGTTCTTTGGAATTTTCCCACGCTTGTAAAATGACACAGAGCACTGTGATTGGATGGATTTAAAGCCATCCAATCACAGTGCTCTGTGTCATTTTACAAGCGTGGGAAAGTTCTTTGGAATTTTCCCACGCTTGTAAAATGACACAAAGCACTGTGATTGGATGGATTTCAAGCCATCCAATCACAGTGCTCTTTGTCATTTTACAAGCGTGGGAAAGTTCTTTGGAATTTTCCCACGCTTGTAAAATGACAAAGAGCACTCTGATTGGCTTAAACCCACCAATCAGAGTGTTCTTAGCCTAATTGCAGGGCGGGGCAAGGCTTTATAAGCCTTCCCCCGCCCTGCGGAGCTCAGTCTGCGCGGAGCCCTCCATGGGTGAAGATGGATTATTTTTTTTGCGCTCGGGTTTTTTTTTTTTTTTTTTTTATTCCGTCGGTTATTATGGATTTTTATTTGGCCTTTTTTGGGGCTGAAGAAAGAAAACATCGAATGGTAAGTTGTTTTTATCTTATTTTTTTTTTCTTTACAGGTTTTTAGTTAAAGGTTCCCCCCTCATTATTTTTAGGGTGAGGGGGGTAGGTAGGGAGATTAAGTTTTTTTGGGGGGAGGGGGGGTGGGGGGGAGAGGGTTAACTAGGGTCCCCACCCCCTTTGTATTTAGGGCCCCCACCCACCGCTCAGGGGTGGGGGCCGGGGGGGGACAATAGGTCCCCCCCTATTGATAATTTTAGGGCCCCCACCCACCGCTCAGGGGTGGGGGCCGGGTGGGGGGACAGTAGGTCCCCTCCCTATTGTGAATTTTAGGGCCCCCACCCACCGCTCAGGGGTGGGGGCCGGGGGGGGGACAGTAGGTCCCCCCCTTATTTTTTATTTTAGGGCCCCCACCCACCGCTCAGGGGTGGGGGCCGGGGGGGGGGGACAGTAGGTCCCCTCCCTATTGTGAATTTTAGGGCCCCCACCCACCGCTCAGGGGTGGGGGCCGGGGGGGGGGACAGTAGGTCCCCCCCTTATTTTTTATTTTAGGGCCCCCACCCGCCGCACAGGGGTGGGGGCCGGGGGGGGACAGTAGGTCCCCTCCCTATTGTGAATTTTAGGGCCCCCACCCGCCGCACAGGGGTGGGGGCCGGGGGGGGCAGTATGTGCCCCCCTTATTTTTAGGGCCCCCACCCACCGCTCAGGGGTGGGGGCCGGGGGGGGGGGGAGAGTAGGTCCCCCCCCCCCCCCCTTCAACCACTATTGTGGCCGGACAGCATCCCTGTGGGTTCGGGCTTCAGCTGTCAGCTGAAGCCACGCCCACAGCAGTGCTGACAGGCTGTCAGCACACAAAGCGCGTTCACAGTGCTTTGTGTGCTGATAGCCCGTCTGATGCATTCACCCAGAATGCATCGGACGAGAGGCCTTTTTAGGGCCTCTGAACTCGGAAGTCCCTCTGGTGGCCGTCTGATTGACTGCAACAAGAGGTGTTCCAAGCTTCCAATGTAAACACTGCATTTTCTCAGAAAATACAGTGCTTACAAGAAAAAGGCTCCGGGTAGCTGTAGCACTCACCTAAACAACCTCATTAAGCTGAAGTTGTTCAGGTGACTATAGTGTCCCTTTAATATTAATGTTGATTGGCCATATGTCAAAGGATCTACAATATTCATGCTAATCATCTCTAACAAATCCTTATGACAAAGTCCATTTCCAACCAGGAGATAGAATGTCAAATGAGAACAGAGAATGTTATTTTAAAGAAAAAAGGTGCAACACTCTGCCCAAGACGCCAATATTTTGGCTAGATATATTTTATCAAGAGTATAAGGGATAGAGTACGTAGGAGTAGTTATTTAACACTAGCAGGGCTATTTACTATAGTGAGAATTCAAAGTGAATTTAAAATTTAAGACCGAACTAGCTTGCATTCAGTTCAGCTAGTCTGCCCTTGAATTTGAAATTATCTTTGAATTCATACCTGTAATAAATAACAATGTAGACGTACACATAAGGGGATAACTGGAACTGACCTATTTCTCTCTCTTGCTGCAGTTCCTGGTTTCCTACCCTCTGCTCCTTTACCAACCAACCACAGTGAGAAGATCTCTGGTCCCATCAGTCCAAACACCCAAGGCGAGCGAGGGAATGATGGCGTTGGGGTGACTGCTGGAAGGTATGTGTGTAGGGAATCTCTGCCTCTAGTATGTTTACTACAAACAGCCTACCCAGAAATGTAAATCAGCATGAATTGAACCACTGACATTATATCTGCCATGCTAACGACATAAAACAAGAGTAATCCTGAAGGCATATGGACTCCTTAGAGTCCCTATCATACCCTTGTCTTACTTGTTTGCTAACTATTCCTGTGTTTGTGATTCTATCTGAGCGAAGGAATACAATATAAATAGAGTGGTGTACCGCTTCTCTCCTAAAATCACACACACACTGCCGATCTTGTTAATATCATCATTGCATTTTAAAGCCTGTGCTTGTGATGTTCAGTTGCATAATTGATTCCTCCTTTTTAACAAATATTAAAATGTAATAATAAAAAAAATTCTAGCTTTTGACAGCATAGGAGAGCAGTTTGCTGCACCTTGTCTCCCCAAGCTCGAGATCCTTATTCCCATGGTAGCGTTAGCCACATTCTTTGTACTATACTCCTCTCGAATTCCTCTACCTCCTACCAATTCAATATTTCATTCTTCTTTTTATTCTAGCTGTTCAGATGAAGATGGGGCCCGGGGGCTTTGTGTATCTAACGGAGCTATACCAGCCAGCACAGGTGAGTGCGTTTTATAAGAGGTGGAGAATTGAGAAGGATGTTCGCAAAGTGTATCCCAGATTAATGTAGGTTGTTTTTTTTAATGATCTTTTCTCTACAGCGGATAGACTGCGCGTGCCATATATAATCGCTGGGTCGCTGTCTCTTCTGTGCCTTCTCCTTCTCATGTCCGCGTTGCTGATATACAGGTTTGTGAGTGACTGAAAGGGCATTACTGCAAGACTTTAAAAACCCCAACAACTCTGATTTAATGATTGCCATTTTCTGGGGGTGATTTTAGCTTGTTTATTAGCTTTGTGCATATTGGAATTCTTTTAACCTCAAACACACAAAGGGGAACACTGGAAGTACCTGAACATTGATATTGTTAGTGTCTGTCAGTTAAGTGGTTATACTAATGTTAAATGGTTCTATGGGAAAAAAAATTGTTTAAAAAAAAAAATGGGTTGCCTGAGACCGTAGGGGCTTATTGTTAGAGCAGGGTATAGCAAGGATGGGTATTTAGCAATAAAGTACACTGGAAAAAAGTGGTGGGCAGATTGTTTGGGAGTGAGTGATCCCTGCGAGACAGGATAAGGATTTGAGAATCAACAAGAGCTTTGGGGTGCTTGGCTGGGATAGTTGAGAAGACTGCGGGCTACATTAATTTGGGACACTGGAAAGGAGAACATAAATGGAAAATACTGACTGCTTGTAAGAAAAACTAAATGATCTATTTCAAATGGTGAAGACATTGTTTGGGAATACAATATTCTTCGTTTAGGAGTGTCTCCAGAGTGTCCATCATGTCCATGTGGTGAGCTACAACAGGAAAATACTTTAATATGGGAGTGTTTGCACTTTAGGTTAATATACAAACTATTGCATCAATGCAAGTTTGTGAATGTCTTCCTCTATTTTACACTTGTTTTTTCATTTTTTTCATTTTTTTTTATTACAGGCACCGACGTGCAAAGCTGTCAGACCCAGGACTTGGCACTTTAACCTACAGTAACCCTTCATACCGTACATCCACTCAGGAAGTGAAGATAGAAGCTGTACATAAGCCAACTACTTGCCACCTCCAGCGGCACAGAAAAGAGGTGAGCGCTGTAAGCTTGTGAATGATGGTTGGAATGTCTGTGATTGGGGCCCCCAGGTGCTGCTGCTACACCAGTGATGTCTGCTTCAACTAGGCAGAGGTTGGGATAACTCGGCCAATGTCTGGTGTCTTGCTGGTTTATATGGGATAATATCATAATACGGCTGTGTAGAAATGCTCCTTGCACATAGGACCCACCTACATAGTATTATATATTATTATTGGTATTTATGTAGCATTTTACAATAACATAAAGGGGGAATCTAACATCGGATGCGACAAACTATAACAACTTTTAGTAGATATGTGTGTTATAGCTGTGTGTACATTCTGATTGACATGATACAAATTAACGATTGCCCTACAATTATACTGGGCATCTGGAAGGATGTTGTGTATATTTGAATGGTGAATCTGTATGTTGGCTTTCTAATATAGTGCAGCCATTGACTGCAAAATAAATTCAGTAGGAACATGTTATTTGAAAATGCTGAAGGTATTAAAAGGTTTTAGGAATTAATTAGGAGAATAATCGCTGTCCCTCATTGCAGGAGAACCAAGATAAAATGTAACCATACAGTAATCCACTGTAACGAAGAAAATTGACTTTTTTTAAAGCAGATTTTATTAGTCAGCCTGTAGATATACAATATCAAGGAAAAATCTTAATCCTAAATTTTTCCAAAACGACAGAAAACTGGCTCTGGAAAATCAGAATTGAGTATCAAAAAAAAACAAAACAAAAAGTAACGTAAGTTTTCAGGCATTTAAATATGGTGGGAAAAATCAACTGTTTGCCTGGCGGCTAATGTCATCTGAATTGTCTTTGGCACAAGTTTAACATGTTTATGTCACGGTATTTCCCCCATGCAGCGCTCTTCTCCTTCTGATAGTCTCTCTCCTTTCCTCTTCTGAGTACTTCTATCACCCACAGGTATTGGGGACTGCTGCACCCGGTGTGTGTTCTAGGTTTGCCAAACTCTTAATTCTTTGTGGTCTGATTCCGAGTGCTATGAACATTCATTGAGTTCAGTGTTCTGCATAGTCTCAGCGGTTCTAATTTGCTTGCTTCTGTTTCGGTTTCCTCTTTCTCTTTATTAAATGGAACTATTTTTCTATTTTTTTTTGTGATTTATTATTTATTTTCTTTGTGACTTTTGTGATTTTTTTATTTTTTTTATTTTAGTTTTGTTTTTCCCCCTCCCGTGAGTGCAAAACTAAGGCATGAAATATTTCAGAATCTTGAATGCAAATCTGAAAAGTCTAACATTCTCTTTATTTAATGCTATCAACCTCCTTGAATTGAGATTGGGTTTCTCCCATTATACACAGCGCATGCACATTTAATGTTTCTGTCCTTGCCTTATACTGTGATTTAATGTTTGGTTTGTACCCATCCACAATGTGATATCCTTAAGCTCTTACTCCAGCTGTATTTATACTATAACAGAAGGTTCCTAACTTTATCCCAAATCATTTTTAATTGGGAATTTAACTTTTTATTTTATCCTTTGACTAAATGTATTTATTAAAATGCAAATCTGCTATATAAATTGTATGTGTTTAGAGTATGCCAAGTAAAGACAAACTCCAGACGATGTGTGCTTTTGTAAAAGGCAATATCGAACATTATATTTAAATATTGCACTTTAATTTACTAATTGAATTTAAAGAGAAGGTTAAATCCAAGGGGAAAAATGTCAGAACTGGAAGAAAATTCTCTAAACCCACTATACTTCCATTTCCGCTTCTTTGGCCTTCAATGTGAAATTCACTTTGAATTCTCACTTTAGCAATTAACCCTGTGTATGTGTGTGTTTCTTTACTGAGTGTTTTAAACCAAATGGTACATTTTAAAACTCTTGGACTTTTTCCCCCTCACTAAACTGGCAATAGGTGCCACAATATGAAGACAAAATTATGGAATTGGAACAAATAATCTAACTTTGGCTACTTTGTATTTTATCTTTTGGGGCAATTTTCTTGTTTATCAGACAACTTCTGATTTAGTGAATAACTTTTTTTTACATTTTGCAGACTGTTCCTGACAGTGGATGCACTAAAGAGAAGATCCGTATTTTGGAAGGTTTTGGTTTACTGTCTGGAGAGGAGAGTGATTGGGATGACCTCAAGCAGGTGAAGCCTTCAAGGGCGAGCATCCTTCGGGACCATGTGTGCATTAAGACGGACACAGTATCCCTGCAGGCAAGCACTGCTTCTCTTGACCTGACTGAGACACAACAACTATTACAGGAAGAACAGTCTGAGAATGGCAGTGTCCTGCTCCCACCTACCCCTGAACGGCGCATGTCCTTGTCGGATACTGGCTGGAGGGGTAATCACATACCTTCCACGGAGAGTGAGGTGTGAAGCACTGGGGGCATATGGACACTGCTTATCACTCCTTAGTATTCTTCAACTAATAAAGAGGTTCTGTATCTTGTATAAACACTCCGTCCTATTTCCTTAAGTCTGGATACAACTGGACTCTGCGGAGAGCCTGTGAGAAGACACAAGAAATGGACAGTTATTTGGGGTGGGATACGTATTTGTGGACCGAAACATGGACTCAAGTGTAAGCTATCTCTTCCTGTTGCACCTGCCTCAGTGGAACAAAAATAATCTATGAAAATTTTGCAAAATGATGAGCTGGCATGAGCCTTCACTTCGTAATGTTCTGTCATGTACTTGAACATAAAAACAGGTCAGCAATTGACCCCCAGAGACCCTGCTGTATGCATTCAGAAACCAGTGACACATATTCCCATTACATTGTGCTGTAGGGTGACCTGCAGTCTTTATGCATCTGGACTTTACTTTTACTATGGACTCCACATGCTGTTGACACACGTGGAGAATTAACAGATCTATCTATACGACAACAAGAATACCCAATGGAATTATCTATGAACTAACTCACACGCTCGCACATCTTGCAAAGTATGCGGATGCTGTGAACGGGAAGGGTTAAGCACTGATTCTCCTGGGAGGGAAAAATAATTTTAAAAAAAAAATTCTAATTTTTATACTAAGCCAGAATAAACAAACTTCAGCTGTTTATTTTATAATGTTTTTAACAAATTCTGGATATTTTTTTTTTTTTTTATTATTTAACCTGTAAGTTGGATATTTTAGATTTGTTGTGATAACTTAATATAAAAATAGATTTTTGTACGTGGTGGCTTTTTGTTTGTGGGGGAAATCCCACGCCGACTGGTCGTGTGTGTGCATGTGTGACGCTCAAAGAGGATTTTCTGATGCTACAAATTATGTATTGTATTTAGGCTTAGTTGGAAACAAATTACACTCTGACCCGGGCAAATTTCTAGTGTTGAAAGATAATCACAGCATGAAGCGATAGGGCTAGAATCTGTTTGAAATGTATTCCCAAGCCTGGAATGTCAGATCTGTGTAGATCAGTGCCGCAAATCTGTGGTTGGAAGTGGCCATAAAGTACTTTAGGTGTTTTAGAATGCTGACAACACTTTACTAAACTGTGAATTATCTCGATTTGAAAATGTATTTAATATTTTAGGCCTTAATTGGCAAACTATCTTTTTACAAGAAAACAAAACCATAGTATGTGTTGGCGCTTCAAAAGATGGGATAAGTAATAAAGGTGTATTCCCCCATCACCTCCAAATGAAATCAGGATAAAGTGGAAAAATTATACACCCAAAGTGAAAGTGTACACACAAGGTATACTTAATCATACACTGGTTCAATATATCTGTAAAGATAAAAATAAACACATAGCGCTTTCTGTATATAACCAGGTATAGAGAATGAAGAAAGCGAGAGGCGTAGAACTCGCAAATCAACAGCTGTGCCAGGCTCTATAGAATCAGCATATGGGGTGCCTATACAGGCCAAACGCTACTGGGACAGGAATGCCGGATAGAGGATTAAAATAACAAATGTATTGGATACAAATATATTAAAATAAAAGGAATTACAAGACTTAGGGCTAAAAATAAAGCAGTGCTTAAATATATAGAAAGTGTCACCGCATCAAAAGTCCAATCCCAAAGTTACAGCAGCAAACGTGTTTCAGCTATTGGCCTTCTTCAGTGCTGAATATTCTTCCATCTGGTCTGTTTAAATACCCTGTTAAAATCTAGTGATGTTCATTTCCGTTGAATCGGCAGGCACATCACTTCTGGTGCGCCTATTGCTAGGCGATGTTAATATTGCACACATCCTAAGCTAGGTAAACCCCATCTTGGTTATGGGCAAAAAGTGTCCTATAAATTATATCACAATGATCAAAACTCATAAATAATAAAACAAAGAAAAAAGGAAAATATGTATTACAAACATCATAGAATATATGTATAGAGAACACATGAGGAATATAATAAGACCATAACTACATCCTACAATGTCATGAAAATTGTTAAAGGAATGTTAAAATGGTGCATAGAAAAAAAGTTTTATGGAGGGGAGTAAATGACTGTAAAAGTTGAGAGAATAAAATTAAAGTAAAAATATAAATAGAAGATTTAAAAAAAAATATATAGTCCCTCTCTCTTTAAAACTGTATTCGAGGAAATGGATTAACTCAAAGTCTACATTAAGTCTCCTAGGACAGAGTATCCAAATTAAAAATCCATCTACTCTCAATTCTATTCAGCTCTTTAAAAGTATCATCTTCCCTCTAGTTCTTCTTCTAAAAAAATAAATAAAAATATAATATATATAAAACCTAAAAGGGAAGGGTTGCTGTGCAGACACACTGTATTTAGTGTACCCTCTCTGGATGTTTCCCATATGCTCCAGCATGCGGGTCTTAAAGCTTATGGTTGTCATCCCCACATACTGGAGCCCACAAGGACATCAGAGAAGGTGCTCGAGCCAACAGGTTTCTCTTGATACGTATGATTTAAACACTGTGTGTGTGTGTGTGTGTGTGTGTGTGTGTCTTTCTTGTCGCTAGTTCTTACATGCTGAGCAATTGTTTTTTTTTTTATTTGGTGTTGATCAAAACATAGATACAAAAGATCCACTAACAAGGCACACGATACATACAATATTGCACTATTTCGTATTAAACATATTAAGCCTGTTTTCATAATTATTAGTGTTACAATTGACAAATATATATATCCTTCTCGTTTTTCCTTCTTTCCTCCTTTCTATATATATATAAAATATACTGTCTTTCCTTTTCTTGTTTTCTGTTCTTATTATGGAATTGATTATATCTGAGAATATTTATATCTACACAAACCACAGTTAACGCATTTCATCATCGGCAAATCCATAATGACCTTCATAAAAGGAATATTAATGACTTGCATATAAATAATTATATACATATTAAGCAAAAATGCAGGACTTTGCATTAAAGACAAAATCAATCTGCTGTCGAGGAGGAGCGTCCCGGGGAGTTGGAATTAGAACCAGTATATTCTTAATCTATTTTAATATTTTAAAAAGTTTTTCAACGTTCAGGGTTGATTAATGTTTTCTATATCTAATTTATTTGCCCGTTTTTTTTCCCATAATTTGGTTGTTTTGGGATCTACATCCTAGGGTTTTCCTGACGTTCATTTCCATTTTAATTCGGTATAGTAACTATTTATGTATATTCGACCAGAGTGGAGCTAAAGGATTTTTCCAAATACGCGCAATTGCAATCTTTACGGACGAAAAAACATTTGTTTTGTTTTAGCCAAATCAGGTGCAAAAGAGCTATTTCTGGAGTAAAATTAAAATCTAAATTGCTTTTTTTAAATTGAGTTTTTATAAAAAGAAATATTTTTCCAAGTATTAACAATTTTATCACAGTTCCATCTCCAACATAGTGGTGAGTGTTCAGGGTACCTTTTTTTTTTTTTTTTATCTTGTCCGTACTGGATACCACCTATGTATTACTTTGAATTGTATTTCTGCCCAGTTTATACAGAGCATTACCTTTTTTAACCTTTATCCATGCCTCACACCATTTGTTCATATGTATAGTACAATTTGTCTTTTTGCCACATTTGGAAAACGGGAAATGTTTGTGATAGTGCCATCGTATTCGAAAGATCAAAAACGTTAGACGTTGAATCATAATTTTAAATATTGAAAGGTTAGTCTGTTATGCCTGATTTGTCTTTCAGTAAATTAGAAGTTATATATATTTTTTACTCTTAGATAATTAAATATCTCTGATCCTGTAATTTTTTTATTCTTGAACAATCTGTGGAAAAGGTTTTGCTTTTCCTGCTATTAAAATTTGCTCTATTTTTATGATGCCAGTCTGTCTCCACCTCTTCAAGTCCACAATATAATGTTCCAAAGTAGCTAAATTAATATGTTCAGGTATCTGGTTCAATATACCACATTTGTTTTTTAAAGGACCACTATAGTGCCAGGAAAACAAAGTAGTTTTCCTGGCACTATAGTATTATTAGGTCGTCCCCCCTCCCGCCGGGCTGAAGGTGGTTACACACTCCCCTTTCTCCAGCGCCAGGCTCCCTCGGCGCTGGGGACTCTCCTCACTTGGACATCATCAGTTGAATGCACATGTGCAGCAAGAGCTGAGAATGCTTTCCTATAGACGCTGGCGTCTTCTCACTGAAAATCACCGTGAGAAGCGCGGAAGCGCCTCTAGTGGCTGTCAATGAGACGGCCACTAGAGGCTGGATTAAGCCATATGTAAACATAGCAGTTTCTCTGAAACTACTATGTTTACAGCAAGCGGGGTTAACCCTAGAGGGACCTGGCACCCAGACTACTCCATTGAGCAGAAGTGGTCTGGGTGCAAATAGTGGTCCTTTAATCTAATCCAGAAACCAATAAGGTGAAACTAAAACAGTGCTGGAGTTTCTGGCCATTAATATCTTATTTGAGTCCTTTGCTTGCCATAGCGGAGAACTTAGATCCTTTAGATAGCAAGATTCGGTCTCAAATCGATACCATGCTTCTTCTTCTTCTTGTTTGTTTAATTGAGTATTATATGTGGTATATCATGCTAGCCGAAAAATAGTCTAACTGGAATTAAACTTCTCGTACTTTGCGCTAAAATGTTTTGATTAAGTCTTTTTTTTTTTTCTCGCCAGATGAAGTTTGTAATACTCTTCTGAATCAAACTTAGTCACCAATCTGAAAAATTTAGGGGAATCATCCTAAATATATATTGCGATTTGGGGAGAATATATGAATTCATTATATTAATTTTTCCTATCCAAGATGTTTCTATATTAATCAATGTTTTTAACAAATTGTTATTGTGACAGTGACAAGAAGTTGATTTCTCTAATATTTAAATCCCTTGATAATTTTATTCTTAAGTAGGGCAGATCTTTTTTTTCATCCAAGTAAAATTATATTTAGATCTAATCTTGTTTTAAACTATTTACATTAAGATCCATTATTGTTTTATCGATGTTAATTTTATGGTTTGCTACTTGTCCATATTATTTTTATATCTTTCCTAAGATATTCTAGTGACCTGTTCGGCTCTGAAATTGTAATCAGTAGATCATCCGCATACATATTTTTTTGTTCCCCTTTACATCTATATCCCTTGATTTTCTTAATATTTCTTATACTGTTAGAAAAGGAGTCGATGGACATAATATAAAGGAGTGGAGAAATGGGACATCCCTGCCTAGTACCATTACTAAGCGAAAACCAATTTGAGCATAAATATGGTCCCACTACTCTTGCTAAAGGTGTTGTGTATATAAAGCCATAATGGCCAGATGTATCTAACCCTGCATCCCAATGATGCTGTAATGATTGACTGATAAATTCCCAGCTAACCCTTTCTCCGCATCAATTGACCGGGTCAGCAAGGGGACTTTTTTCTTGTGACAGAATCAATAACATCAATTATTCTGCTTGTATTATATGAGGCATTTCTTTCTCGTACAAAACCAATTTGATCTGAATGTATTATAGAACTCAATATATTTTTCAATCTATTAGCTAAAATTGCAGAGAATATTTTGGTATCTCCATTAATTAAAGAAATTGGCCTATAGCTGTTGAATTTTCCCTTGTTTTAGGATTGGTAATAGATTAGCTTATAGCATTTCAGTAGGGAAAGACCCTTGCGAGACAATATAATTAAAGGTTTTAGTCAGTTGTTCTACTAGTCTTTGAAAGTTTTATAAAATAAATTACTATGACCATGTGGGCCCAGTGTCTTTATTTTCTCCTTTTTTTTAAATTTTATTCTCAATTTCCAGTTTAGTTAAAGGATGGTTCAAATTGTTTCTTTGGGATATTTTATTTAAATTAGCTCTTATTAAATAGCTCTTTGCAGAGAGTATTTTGTCTGCTTTATTCCCTTTGCTATGATATTTTAATTTAAGTTTTTCCATATTTTATTTTTTTTCCCCTCATTTTGAGTTTTTGTACCACCCTCAATTCTGATTAATACCAGTTTGATTCTTCTAATTTACTTATTTTTAGCTATTTGATTAAATTTTATATATAATTTGTGCTAATCCTTTTCCTTTTTTTATTTTTATTTTTTAAATTCTTTATTTTTGCAGTGCGGGTAGTTACAACCAAGTTTGCGATGCCACGACAGACAAATCATTGTCATATATATTGGTATATAGGCATGGCATGGAAATACTTTGCACTACTTTTTAAGAAAATTAAGTATTGTGAAACAGGATAAAGTAGATTATACATAAGCTTTCACTGAGTGATGTAACTGATTATACAGGTAGTTATGTCAATAAGAGGATTTACTGAGTAGACATGCCTCACTGCGCAAATTCTGTTTAGTATATCGCTATAGACTACATTTGAGCATTAATACTTAAGGCTTAACAGTCACTAGCTAACATTTTGCTCAGATGCAAGTGTATACAAATAAATAAAATAAAAGAAGTAATCTTAGTGAGACATAATCAGACTCTGCACCATATTAAGTGGGACGGAGGCTACCTATATCATGCTAAACTACTGTATGTTATGTTCCACCAGTACCACCTATGGGAGCAAGAAAAAAAATCAAAAAAACACAGAAAACTACGAGAGTTGGGAACCCGCATGAGCTAAAAAGTCCCTTGGTCCATAGTTCTAGATATGAGATAGGTGGTTGATGGTTAACATGAGACCTTGGGCCTAAGCAATGTAGTAGCCCGGCCCTGCTTTCATGTAGGGTGGTCAGCCTATGGCCACTAAGCTCTGCGTCCGGCGTGGTGCTGTGTTACATGACCATGTCCCCATATAGCTACCCCACCAGCTCTAGTGCCCAGCACAGTCCTGACCTGGGTTCACCCACAACCGCGGGTCGTTGATGGTCCAGGTAAAAACTCGGGATCTGCTTGCGGGTTGCTTGTTACATACTGTGTGACAGCCGGACCGGGGTTCAAGTAGGCGGCTGTGTGAGGCATGGTGGCGTCTCCTGTGTCGGGGTGTGCTCTGCGGTCCCCCTCTCTGTTCTCTCTTCAGCTGCTTCTCGGGCTTGCGCTTATGTGCAGGCCTCTGTAGTGGCGCCATCTTTACTTTTTGAGCTGCTAGAGTAGATGTTCTGCTGCGGGAAGCTTTCCCGTCAACCCCTTTGGGCCTCTATTCGACCCCGGTGTATGATGGTTGATGTTTGAGCGTGCCTGCAGCTTGTCCCAAAAGGCTTGAAATATTGCCTCCAGCCTGGAATCAAAGGAGTCGAGGTGTGTCTCATCTGTTTGGCTGGGGGCTAGCGAGGTCTGTGAAGAAGCCTCCACCATCTTGTGTGGTCTGGGCTCCGCTTCGTTGCTGCTGTTCACGATGTGCAATATGCGGTAGGGTGGGAGCTGGGCTTCCGTTGGGGACTGGGAAAACCCCCACCGGTCTGGGAGGGGGGGGGGGGAAGGATATGAGGCCCTCAATGGCGCATGTTGGGTCTGGTTCCAGGGAGATCGGCTGCTTCTCCCCAGCTCCTTCCCCAGTAGGCCACACTTGGCGTTCCAGTTGCCCGGTTCCGACGGGCGTCTATTGGGCCTCATTCTGTTCAGTGGTGCACTCCTAGTGTGGGAAGTGCACTCCGGTGATTCTGTGGGCTCCATAGCCGCCAAATTTTGCCTCAGATTTCGCCCATTCAGCAGGAGCTCATGGTACTTGTGTCTGTGCAGTTTTGTTTTGTTTTTTTTATATGAGTTCAGTTTTATCCCCTCTTAAACCGGATTTGAACTCACACCAATTTATTGTGGCAGATGTATCCTTAGGGTTATTTTCTAAAAAAAATAATAATTAACTATTTCTTTAATTAATTTGATGTTTGATTTATCATATAATAGTCATTTATACGCAATGTAGAATATTTCCTATTTCTCGCTTTGTCTTTCAGATTCTACATACGAAAATAGTGATATGACCAAGTATTATTTTTTTATTTCTATTTTCTAGAGTCCTTGACCAAAACAGGTGACCGTGTCCAGGGGATAGACCTGAGGCCTACATGCAGCCTACTCAGGAGGCATGGGGGAGGCGGTCAATCCCTCAACCGACTGTAGCCTACTTTACTGTAGGTCTCCCTGGAACACCCCCCCCCCCCCCTTGTTGCCGGTGAGGGATATCCTGGCAATTAAAGCATGCAGCCCAGAATGGAGGCACCAACCTCAGATAATCCGCACCGCTGGGCTGCCGAGACACAACATGGCAGAAACCACGTGGATCCCAGCACCCAAGCCCTGTCTGCCCTCACTGTCTGAGTGGCTAGACCGCCTATTCGCCAACTACTGGGTTAAGATCTCTAAACGCAGAGGCACTACGGAAAGAGCCCCTCCACCACCATCAGTCCCAAGGAAACCTGCACAGAAGCCTACAGCACCGACATGGGCCCCGAGAGTGACCTGGACAGCAGGGAGAGGCGGAAAACTCACCGCAAGCTCCAGCACCCCAATTCTCGCCCACTGGTGAGTCATCTAAAGCCTCAATGGAGATTCACCCTAGGGCTATGCCAAAACGTATGACCCAACTCGCAATGTGTCCCTCTACTACACTTGTTTGTTTTTATTTTTTTAAATGTGCAGACCTATGTATACAACTATTCTATCTAGACATGTTACCTCATTGCAATCCATATAATGTATACTGGCTTATCTCTGTAACCACCCAGCAGAACAAAAATAAAGAATTAATAATATAAAAATAAATGGTGTAGACAATCTTTTATTTGGAGGATGTATTCACATGTATCTGCAACCATAGATCGTGTTCTAAAATAATTAAAATCAGCACAACTATTTTTGATTGTATTTTATTAATGTAGTGCCATCCAGAGAATTATTCTAATAGCATTTCCTCCCGCTTTCCGTTTTGTCCATCTGCCCATACATGTTTTGCGGCGCACGTGATGACGTCATCCGTTTTTTTGCCGGCAAAACGGAAATTGAATACTGGCCGAAAATCTTTGAACAATCAATGGGGGATGTATAAAAGGACTGTGGGAGGGATAGTTTTGATTGCTGCTGCTATTGTATTTTATTTCACCAAGTCCCTGAGGAAGTCCAATCTAAGGACGAAACGCGTAGGACGTTTTCATGGTGACATGCTGTTTGTTTTATACTTTTTTTTTTTTTTGCATATAGAAGGTTAACATTTACACATGCGTGTGCCATGCCCCAACGGCAGGCACCCGCTATATAGCAGTAAACATCATTGCTGTGTGGCATAACATAGAAATACAACGCACAATTTTTTTTGTTGTAAGTGACTCTTGAAAAAGACATCGCACAATTAATAAAGATGCAGAACAAAAGTTAAGTGTAGGCGGATATAAAGTCGTAACTCGAATTGTTATAATTGCAAAATAAATTCGCCAGCAGTTATATTTTAAAGACAGCTTCTAAAAATGAAACGTTTAAAGCTTTAACTAGACATTCATACATATGGATTTGGACTGTGCTGTAAACGCCTCATGTAGCCGTGTACTGCAGTTCCCTCTTGTGGTTTATGGCTAAATGGAGCGATCAGACAACCAAATCAATTTTTGTCTTTCCAACGTGTATGCATGGTTCAATGCTACGTAACGGCCTAAATATTGCATCAGGGCAGGTGGGAGGGTCTAATATTTAGAGCTTAATAAGTATAATTAAATGCAGTTTTGCAATGGGCAGGTAATGTGGACTGGTTAATTGTAACTGTTGTATTCGTCCTTAATAAAGGGTTAGGGCAATTGTCCCAGCCACCTAGCTTCCATAAACGACATTGGGCAAGAAGATAGGCTCAAAGTACACCAAGCAGTGTATCGCATCACCAATTAAGAGCATTGTAGGTCAACATAGGGAGTGCAGGAAGAGTCCAGCCCCATCAGGGATGCTGCAGGAGGTTTAGCTTATCTTAAACAACAAAATATACCAATACAATATATATATATATACATGTATATAAACCCTTACTCTATATGTGAGAACGCAACATAAAACATTTGTATAAAGCTCCCACTGGCCCAGACTAATTAAAAACAGTAGAGCCCAGAAGCGATAGCCCCTTATTATATGAGGCAGTAGTAAGTGCCTCGTGAGATGAAATGTATAAGGAGATGTTGGGAATATTATGAGCTGTTAAGAAGCCACGAGATGAAGACCTGAGAACTGGGTGTGAATCTTATGGGGTGATTAGGAGGACCACCGGGATCTGGAGGGTATGTTAGAGGGAGCATTAGGGTTTTTTACGGTGAAGGCATGGGAGACCTTATTGGGTGTGATTGCATGCCGCCCCAAAGTTATTCTACGAGGAAACCCTAGTCGTTTGATGTGTCGTTGATTACTGGAGTATGCATGAATCGTATTCTAGTTCCCTCCTTTTTTTACTGTGTGAGTTACATAAGACATACACCTCTCGTCATCTTAAGGTACCAGATAACAAGGCGTCTAAGGTGATTTCTCTTTTCATAAATTCCATTTGAACTAAATGAAGGAGATATATTATACCTGCGTCCGCTAAGGATACCAGCCAATCTTATGGGATGCCGTTATACCCCTAACATTTCTTGTGAAAAACTAACTTTTTCCAGCAACCCATTGGTACATGGCTTGAATGGTTTAAACCCCTTTACCGCCTGAGAGGGCCATGTGACCATAGACCTCCATGGCAGAGAAGGGAGCACATGACAATGAATGATAACAGTAATTAGCAGAACATTATGAGCAGGTGATATTCAGCTGGCCGTACTTGCAGCGCGAAAAAGTATGGCAGATCTGGTCACTGTCCCGTACTCTGCGGCATATGTCGGCAGTGAAGTCGGAGCGTTCGGCATTTCCACCCAAGTCATTAGTTCGTGCGTGGGTTCGGTCCTACTCGGAATTAAGATGTGGACCCCGCTCTAGCGGTTAGCGCTTTGTCCCTGGGTACAAAGACACGGTTAGCCCCGGGGTGCCATCCATGAGGGTTTGTCGGGCCCAGCGAGTCCGGTGGTAGTCCCAGTGGGTGCATGTGGCTTGATGCATCCGATAGGTCCCGTATGGTGATGACGGTGTCTCTGCGTGGTATCTGGAGTGATCGAGAATGGCTCCATCTGTAGCTGATGGTCTTCGTGCGTAGGAGGGAGGTAAGTGGTCGGAGCGACCGTCGCCAAGCAAGGGTTCTCCCTGACAGGTCAGCAAAGAAAGTTAAGGACATTCCCTCGAAGTTATAGGGAGTTTGCCCTCTGACTGACGCCATCACTGCCGCCCTGTCCCTGAGGGTCTGGAACTGCATCACTATGTCCCTGACGGCTGTGGCTGGTGCCTTAAGTGGCTTCTGTAGTCGGAAAGTGCCCTCCAGCGATATTGTTTTAGCCTGCTTTGGTGGAAGTATGGCTGTCAGGAGGCGCCTTGCGAAGTGTGGGAGTTCTTCTGGTGGCACCGTCTCCCCAACACCCCTTAGTTTTATGTTCTTCTGTCTCCTCTTGTCTTCAAGGGTGTCGAATCTGCTCTCATAAGTTGCGCTCTGTTTCGTGAGCTCTTCCACCTGTCGTGTTAGGACATTAATTTGTTGTGAGTGGGCTTGTGTTTTGTGCTCCATTTCTCCGAGGCGGCCTGTCAGGCCCCGCAGGTCCTCACGGATCAGGGCCACGTCCGCCGAGATTTTAGTGTGGAGATCTGCCATGATTTCCCTGATGGCCGTTAAGGTTACTAGGGCGGCATCGGGAGATCTTTGCAGAGGTGCTGCTTGTGTTGCCGGTTGCTGCGCCGTTGCCAGCGTGAGGTCATCGTCCCCTTCCTCCAACATTCCGTCGGAGAAGTCGGAGCAGCCGCCATGGAGAGACGCCATTGCAGACTCTTGGGCGCCATGTGCCTGCCGCCAGACGTCCCCGATGCTTCTCCCCTGCTGGGGTCGGTCAGGCTTAATTTTTTTCGTCTTCTTACCCATTAGTGAGTGTAAAACGTCTCTTAGGTGCCTTTTTTTGCAGGTCACCCCTATATTAAAGGTTAGTTTTCTCGTCGTTTAGCCGGAGCTCTGAGGCCGTGCGACTGTCCGCTTCGGTGGTTAGGCCACGACCCCCATGCTGTTTGTTTTATACTTAAATGTAAGTTATTAAAATACTTTTTAAATATACTCTGGAAGTGCACTACATTTTGTATATATTTTTCTCTTTTGAGCTATATATACCAATTCGCTGATGGATATGTGAGGAGGGACAACACAGTGGATATTGAAGAAAAAGATATCATTCAAGGCTGTTTTTACACCAAAATTTGTGAGTGACCAATTGTGATTGCACACTATTATTAGTCCCCACACAGTTATATTTGATTTGCATTTAGCAGATTATCCCCTATTCTATTTGTATATGTTTGGGGGGCAGAGCCTGACACTGAAACGGACGCCATTTCTCCCTGCTCCGACAGCGAATCCGCAATCTGCAAGATATCTTGGCATCCTGCCACTATCCGTCTCCGCACAGTCTGGGGAAACCCCTCTGAATCCCCAGATGCCCTTCATATACTCCTCGAAGCAACCAAAACCTAAACGCAAGTACGGGGCCTACTACAAGCCGGCTTACAGCGACCTCGAGCACCTCCTGAGAGTGGACCTAGTGGAGGACACGGCAGAGTTGTGGTTACCTCACACAGAGCCTACCAATCCATTCATGGGGCGCAGAAACCTCCGCCCGGCACCACAACAGAACAGCAGAATATCGGAGCTATGCTCCAGCAGCACACGCCAGCCAAGATGGCGGCCGCCGACAATCTGCCTCCACCAGGGGCTTCCCACAAGGCAGTACTGGCCACCCCTCAGCTGCAGAGCCCACCGGAGGACACACAACAGCAGCCCACAGCAACAGCTGGTAATACTGAACCTGCAACTAAGCATGACCTCCATATCCTATATACTATGCTCCAGGATATCCACAGCCTCCTCACTGCTGACCTGTCATTCCTAAAAACGTCCATGCAGAAGTTGACAGGCAGGATGGAGGCAACTGAAGCAGAAGTTAAGGAGCTCCGTCAGGACACCTCCACTATGCAGGCATCCATACTCCAATTACAAGCAGCCCAACAGGTACTATCATTGCAATTGTCGGCGCTAGAAGATAGATACCGCTGAATCCCCTCACCACCCGACTGCGGGCCGCAGGAGTGACTTACAGATGGGGGACACCGAGATCCCTCCTCGTCCCTCACAAGGGTGCTATGCACAAGCTGACAACAGGGACTGATGTTCCAGCGTTCCTCTCAGCACTGGGCATAAAGGATGTGACGGCAGCCCCAGCGGACCCAAGTCGCGCTCCAGGATGGGACCCGGACAACATTGTACCTTTTGTACCGAGACTTGCAGCCGACAGCTTGCCTGCCACCTGAAAGGCATTGGCACCACCAGCCACAACCCAAATCTACATAAGGAACTAACTGAGCCTGCAGCTTTGGACTGCAAAGTTTTAACGTTATAACCTTGCTTTTATGTTTATGTTTTAGCTTATTAGCCTCACCCACATGGTGACACAATAATGGGCCTGGGAAGCCTAGAAGTAGGGAACCCTGGCTTACCATATCTCACTCACACACTCGCTTAATAGTGCCATTAATGGTTCTGGTCCGGTTTCACAGTGCCATATATAGCAAGCTTCTGTACTGATATTTTTTTATCGATATTTGGCTCTAGAATGCTATTAAAATCACCTGCTATAATTATACGTCCCGTATTTATTCTGTCTATAATATCAAAGATTTTTTTCAAAGTTGGAATTGGATTTGTGGTAGATCTAGATTGACCAACGTATAAATAGTTTCATTAATTTTACATACAAGAACAATATATCTTCCCTTTCGGTCTATAACCTGGTGCTCTATTTGTACAAATACTTCTTTTGGGAATATTATAGGAACCCCACACTTTTTTTTTAATCTTTGTGAGATGCTTTGATTGTCTTGGGGAAATTTTTGCCTCCAAAATTGACTATCACATTGTCTCCAATGAGTTTCTTGGATTAATGCCACATTTATTTGTTCTTTTCTCATAAAATCATATAACATCGACCTTTGATATTGTGTATTCATACCCTGCACGTTGACTGAACACATTTTCAACATCCCCCCATGTACCGCCCTCCCGATCTCCCTTCGGCAACAGATGAATTCCTATACATACAACTACACAACAAACGTTTGTTACATTTTTTGTTTGTTTAAAGTGTATAAACGTAAACCATTGCATTTCCTGAGAAAAGGTAATGCTTGTTCAGTGTTCAGGTCTAAGCACCTAAACCACTTCATTAAAGTGCGAATTCAAAGTGGATTTCAATTTTTAGGCCAAAGCAGTTGAAAAGCAGGTGAACGTTCCACACAGAGATGCATTATGTGCATGCGCAATAGCCTCCCAGTGCTTTCCTAGGGGAAAGCATTGAATTGGCTGAGGTAATCAATTAATAGAACATGTACCAGTGTATACACCTCCCCAATGTGGTCACAGCAAAAGAAATGGGTAATATTACCAATATATAACTTGACTGTAATACAGACAGCGTAGAGCTTGATGGGGATATGGACTAAGACAAAAAAGAAATAAAAAACAACATAGTGCAAACTGTATAATGACTGATAGAAAGTAAATGAACATATGACTCTCACTCACATGCTCCAGAGCCTGGCTCTGTAGATCAGGCTCAGGGGTGCCAAATACTGGCTAGCGATCCAGATAATTCAAGTAGATGGGACTCCAGAAATGAGTACAAAATATTTATTGTATAAAAATATATTAAAATTATATTAAAAGTATATACATTACTGGGCACTATGGGGAGGGAACCCAAAACAATCAATGATGTAACATGAAACAAAATTGGAGTTCCACGTACCCCTATTACTATAGTAGCCCAGAGTGAAAGAAACACATAAAATAACAAATAACAAATGTTAATGCAAGCAGACGCGTTTCGGCTAGCAGCCTTCCTCCAGTGCGATGTGTACCATCAATTATGTAACAATGGAAAAATGGTTATGGCTTAGTGATACTCTAAGATCCCAAACCACTACATCTTACAGGGTTATTCACTAAGGTGAGAATTCAAAGACTATAGATCCTGTGTGACTGTTTAGGTCGCTCTGAAAAGGTGATTTCACTTAACTTTTTTCTTTCACTGTGACTAGCCCGCCTCCGGGGTCGAGATGATCCACTTTGATTACCCCAGCCAATTCAATGCTTTCCCCTAGGAAAGCACTGGGAGGCTATTGCGCATGCACATAATGCATCTCTGTGTGGAACGTTCACCTGCTTTTCAACTGCTTTGGCCTAAAAATTGAAAACCACTTCATTAAAGTGCGAATTCAAAGTGGATTTCAATTTTTAGGCCAAAGCAGTTGAAAAGCAGGTGAACGTTCCACACAGAGATGCATTATGTGCATGCACAATAGCCTCCCAGTGCTTTCCTAGGGGAAAGCATTGAATTGGCTGAGGTAATCAAAGTGGATCATCTCGACCCCGGAGGCGGGCTAGTCACAGTGAAAGAAAAAAGTTAAGTGAAATCACCTTTTCAGAGCGACCTAAACAGTCACACAGGATCTATAGTCTTTGAATTCTCACCTTAGTGAATAACCCTGTAAGATGTAGTGGTTTTGGATCTTAGAGTATCACTAAGCCATAACCATTTTTCCATTGTTACATAATTGATGGTACACATCGTACCCTGCACCCACACTCCGTTCTGATAGTGGCTTATAAGTGCAGCCCTTTGTAAAAGTCACCAGCCCCCTTAGCCTAAAAACAAGCTAGGATGTTTAAACATTAAATGTCTCTTTACAGGAAGTGTTTAGGAAGGCTGCTTAAGTCAAATGCATGGAGGTGTGACTAAGGCTGCATAAACAAAGTGATTAAACTCCTAAATGGCAGAAAATTGAGCAGTGAGACTGCAGGGGCACGATCTATACACCAAAACTGTTTCAATAAGCTAAAGTTTGGTGCTTATAGTTCCCCTTTAACCACCTCTCCCACACCTTGAAGTTCTGATGTTTGTACCTATAAAAGAGGAAGCAAAATGTATTTTATTGCTCAGTCTGTTTAAATTTGAATGTCTTGTATCCTGCTCTGTTAGAGCCTGCATGAGCCTCCTATGAGTGATTAAAGTTTACAGACATAAATGGATAGGGAAAGGTCATAGGTGGAACAATCGCTGGGGCCCACACAGTGAGGTGGCCCATCGTCAGAATCGCTTACCTCTTTCCTGAATCCCCTGGCATTCTCTGGGACACTGAACGCTCACATGCCAGGATATCTACCGTCCACGAATCGGGATCAGTATACGGACTGTCTATTTTGGTACAGCCTGCATGTTTGGGTTCCACGCCGAGCCTAACATTACAACAGGGCCTCTTGAAACCTGCAGACGTAGCAAAACAAATGGCAAAGGTGCAAGGATTGATGACTTTGATCACCGTATGGACCAATTCGACAAGGCCTTGCAAACCATTCTGACACGTACAGCTCATCTACAGCTGTAGGTTCAATCCATTGCTATATCAGCTCCACCAGTCACTCCTGTGCCTGTTACAGGAAACGTCCCTCTTCCTATTTACATGACACCCCCCGAGCATTATAATTGGGATCCTCTGTTATGTCATGGGTTCCTAAGCAAAACTGATATACATTTGGAAATGAACCCATGTTCATAGCCTACAGACAGGCCCAAGGTGGCTTTTCTAATTAACCATCTTACAGACAGAGCACTGGCTTGGGAAAATCCAATATGTGAGTCGAATACCTCTATGGAGCTTGACATTTCGTGCAGTGCGGCTGGCCCGATCATCGATGCCACTTCCCGAATGCGGCTTAGGGAAAATTATTTGGGGTGTGAGCGCCGAAGAAAGGCCTCTTAAAGAGACAGTTAATGGAGACTAGAGAAGGGGTTCTACATGAAGGTGGAGCTACAGTATGTGGACATGCCTCCCTATTTAAACTCTACTAACCCTTTACTCTTTACTCAGTTATAATGTGCTCCTGCTGTGTTCATACCTTCAGTGCCTGTCCTGTTTGCTTCCTTGATGGGCACGTGTCACCAGAGGCCCAGTCATGCACTGCGGCTCTTTAACAGTGCGACCGGGCCCCTCCCATACCGGCATCCTGAGAGGAAGGGAGAACTGGTTACCTTCTCCCAAATAACAGACACTGAGTATTGTGGGAAGGAGAGGAGGAGGCCGCGAACAGCTAGAGACAGCCATCAGAAGTCACCCCTGCACCCAAAAGGTGTAAAACTGGAGGGTGGCTAAAATTTTGATCAGCATGTGTGTCTATATATGTGTCTGTATGTGTATCTCTGTCAGCGTTTGTATCTGTCTACCTGTATTTATGACTGTGCTTGTATTGGTGTGTCTGTGAATCTGTATGTGTGTCAGTGTTTGCAACTGTGTCTATGCATCTGCATGAGTTTATCTGTGTGTGTCAGTGGGTGTATATGTGCATACATCTCAGCATTCAGATGTCAACACTACACACATATACACCCCTGTATTCAAACAAACATCAACACTACATACAAACACACCTCTTTAGTAAAACACCAGCATTACATATAAACACAGCCCTGCATTCAACAACTAACACAACACACAAATGCATCCCTTATTCAAACACCAACACTCAATACAAAAACCCCTACATTCATTTACACATGCTTCATATTATTATTATTAATATTATTGCCAGTTATATAGCGCCAACAGATTCTGTAGCGCTTACATACAAAGCGATGTTTACATTCAAACACACAAACATTGCTCAGTGCTAAACACAACCCTGCAAGGATGGGCATTGTTGTATTTGCACATTTTATGTGCTTACATTTTGCACTTACCATATGTGCTCTTTTTTGCACTTTATGCATATGGTCTATGTTCCTATACTTTGCACTTATGCATGTGGCCTTTGGCTCACGTTAAGCACTTTATGTCCCATGATTAAGATATACACCCCCCCTCCCCCCAACTCCTCTCTGTTGGTGTCCCCCAAGGTTCAGTCCTTGGTCCCCTACTGTTCTCCATCTATACTGCCTCCCTTGGTAAACTAATTACCTTCTTTGGCTTCCAATATCATTTCTATGCGGATGACACGCAAATCTATCTGTCCTCTCCTGATCTCTCCCCTCCCAATCTCTCCCCGTCCCTCTTGACTAGGGTCTCTGACTGCCTCTCTGCTATTTCTAACTGGATGGCTGCCCACTTCCTTAAACTAAACTTGTCAAAAACAGAACTTCTGGGGGGGCGGGGCCTGACCGACATGGTGGACGGTCGCAACTCGTGGGAGCTCCCATCGAACATACCTACCCAAGCGACTTGCAGGGGCTCCCACCGCACGAGAATCGACCCAAACAGAGTCTTGCCAATCGCAGACGACGGCTGGAGTGTCCCGACTCGGAAGGAAGGGATGCCGACTGTCGGCAACGGGGCGGAGCGGCTACGGCCTAGCAGGGGCTACGGGCGGGAGATTCGGCCGGTCTCCCAACCCCTACCTCTTATGCCTAAAAGCCCACGCAGGGTCCTGCTTCCCCCCCACAGGACCGGGGGGGGGGATATCCCGGTCCAACACACACAGCATGGATCTGGTACTGACCTAATTACAGGTGACCAACATGGCCGACAGGAGATAGCTGTGACGAACGCCACAAGGGCACCCGACAAAGCAGCAGACATGATGGGATATGATTCCAGATTGGATAAACTCTTCAGAGATTTGTGGCACAAACTGGAAGCGCTGATACTCCGTCCAGCTCGAACCCACCCGACTACCAGCTTCCCGCCTAAACGTCAGCCTGACTCGCTGCATATACACACACAGAAGGGTAAAAAGCCGTTCAAAACCCGGACCGGAAAACCCAGCTCACTCCAAGCGACCCCAACTAGACCTAAGGATTCCTCTCCGGGCCCAAGGCTACACCCACAGCGGCTAAGCAGCGAGGTTTATTCACGGCGACCCACAAACCAACGCCTCCGCTGCCTAATGGAGGCTACCACGGCAGGCCGTCCATATCGCCTTCCCAGGCCGAAGACCACGTGGAGTAAAACTCCAATACAACGACCACATCGCCGGAGGCTTGTCCGCCGCTGGCGGCGACGTACCACCCAAGCCCCACCTGGCGCCCGACAAAGGGACGACCCGGCCTCACTGAGCAACCGAGTCGGTGGATCAAAGGTGCAGGCCTTCATCACGACCTGGGGCCGGAAGACGGCCGCTGCCAAACAGCACCTTGCCGCATACTTGGGGCCTCTATGCGATGACAGCGCCACCAAGTCCACTATACCAACCTGCGCTGTGACTTTTCCCAGCAGTGGAATAGGCTGAAATAACCCCCCAAAACTAGAGTCCCGCCAGCAACACTTCCAACCGGAGGCAACTGGGAACCTAGCCGGAACAGCCCGCATGAACTCTCCTTGCTGGACTTTGACACACAGATAAGCGTACCATACTGCTCACAGACATAATTTTACCAACATGACCATGTAGAGCTCTGCTTTAAATTTTACTGCTATATTACTGTTAGATGGGCACAACACCACGGGTATAAGAGGGGTAGGTAATGTTATACACTCCTGTTTTTTTTTCCGTATAATTACGTACACTGACCCCTGGAACATAGCCGGTAAACGACATGCACACTAAGCCTTAGAACGCGCCATGTTGGCACACAGTTTAGCCTTAAGCACCCAGTCACCCTATCTATGCTAAGTTGCAAAGCTAATACAAGCATACACGCCACGACTGATATGCACAGATATGTAGTAAGCCTGTGGTTACGATGCTACGTTACTCTCACTACTGACCGCTCAACTGCACTCCTTACTCTTTATTCTGTACCCTGTATTATAATTGCCTCAATAAAAGAAAGATTGACAAAAAAAAACAAAACAGAACTTCTGGTCTTTCCTCCCTCAAGTGTTGCTACTCCTGTTTCTATCTCCCTCTACCTAGCAGGCTTGCTGCCTAGTTGTTCTCTATGACTCCGACCTCTCCTTCACCCCCCCCATGTCCAGTCTATCGCTAAATCCTGCCGCTTCCATCTCAAAAATATTGCGCGCATCCGCCCCTACTTAACGCCAGATGCGACTAAGGTGCTGGTCCATGCCACGGTCCTCTCTCGCCTTGACTACTGCAATCTGCTTCTAAGTGGTCTTGCCTGCTCACAACTTGCCCCATTACAGTCCATAATGAATGCGGCGGTGAGGCTCATCTTCCTGTCTACCCTCACCTCCCACCCCTCACCTGCATTGGCTTCCTGTAAGACATAGGGCTCAATATAAAATTCTGGTTCTTGCTTTCAAATCTCTACATGATGCTGCCCCCACCTATCTATCCTCCCTTATACACAGTATGTCCCGTCTAGGACCATGCGCTCTGCCGAAGACCTACGTCTATCCTCTGGCCATACTCCCAGCTCTGATGCTCGCCTTCAAGACTTCTCCAGGGCTGCACCGTTACTGTGGAACTCCCTTCCCCGTTAGACGCTCATCCAGTCTCCATAAAAGCGTATCAATTAAAGTGGTAATGGCTCCCAACTGATATTTAAAAGAAAAAAAAAAGAAAAATATCCCCACACCTAGTCTTCATTGAATACTATTCTACCTATTTCCCTAATACTATCCTTACCTTTTGTGTCACTATACCCACTCGCTCTAGCATGTAAACTCATTGAGCAGGGCCCTCAATCCCTCTGTTACTGTGTCACTATACCCCACTCCCTCTAACATGTAACCTCACTGAGCAGGGAACTCAATCCCTCTGTTACTGTGTCACTATACCCCACTGCCTCTAGCATGTAAGCTCACTGAGCAGGGCTCTCAATCCCTCTGTTACTGTGTCACTATACACCACTCCCTCTAACATGTAAACTCATTGAGCAGGGCCCTCAATCCCTCTGTTACTGTGTCACTATACACCACTCCCTCTAACATGTAAACTCACTGAGCAGGGCCATCAATCCCTCTGTTACTATGTCAGTATACCCCACTCCCTCTAACATGTAAACTCACTGAGCAGGGCCCTCAATCCCTCTGTTACTGTGTCACTATACCCCACTCCCTCTAGCATGTAAACTCACTGAGCAGGTCCTCAATCCCTCTGTTCCTGTGTCACTATACCCCACTCCCTCTAGCATGTAAACTCACTGAGCAGGCCCTCAATCCCTCTGTTACTGTGTCACTATACCCCACTCCCTCTAGCATGTAAACTCACTGAGCAGGGCCCTCAATCCCTCTGTTACTGTCACTATACCCCACTCCCTCTAGCATGTAAACTCACTGAGCAGGGCCATCAATCCCTCTGTTACTGTGTCACTATACCCCACTCCCTCTAGCATGTAAACTCACTGAGCAGGGCCCTCAATCCCTCTGTTACTGTCACTATACCCCACTCCCTCTAGCATGTAAACTCACTGAGCAGGGCCATCAATCCCTCTGTTACTGTGTCACTATACCCCACTCCCTCTAGCATGTAAACTCACTGAGCAGGGCCCTCAATCCCTCTGTTACTGTGTCACTATACCCCACTCCCTCTAACATGTAAACTCACTGAGCAGGGCCATCAATCCCTCTGTTATTGTGTCACTATACCCCACTCCCTCTAACATGTAAACTCACTGAGCAGGCCCTCAATCCCTCTGTTCCTGTGTCACTATACCCCACTCCCTCTAGCATGTAAACTCACTGAGCAGGCCCGCAATCCCTCTGTTACTGTGTCACTATACCCCACTCCCTCTAGCATGTAAACTCACTGAGCAGGCCCTCAATCCCTCTGTTCCTGTGTGTCAAACATGTCTGGATTCAATTCCATGTTTGTTAGTCCACCCATTGTAAAGCGCTGCGGAATGTGTTGCCGCTATATAAAAAAAAAAAATATATATATATATATATATATATATATATATATATATATATATTTGCACTATATAGATATACACAGGTAGAGTGGTTTAATAGAAATAAATTTTTTTTAAATTTAGATTGGGGTTAAATTATGTATTTTAAGGCTGTAAATTGGTAGTAATGAGGAAGGATTGTATTCTCAAGTATTAGGGAATTGTGGTATTAAGTATAGATTGGAAAGCTTACACTGGAAGTACATTTTTTTATAGATTACTGCTGGATTTTCTGTTCAGAAGCCAACCGGGTTTCATTGTCCTGGTACGTACACGGTACAGTGACAAGAAAGCTGAATCTGAATCATAAATCTCCGTCTGACAGGGCATTGTGGTAGTTGTATGTCAGATGGGGATTTACCTATTGGCCCCCCAACTGTTTTGATCCAGGGCCCTTTCTATGTTAGTTCCGCCATTGGGGAAGGTGATAGGTGTGAATAGGGGAAATGTATTGATACTTACCGTAAATTCCCTTTTCCCGGCTATTATTCATGGCAGCATTTAACATATGGGTTAGCTCCACCCTCCAGCCAATAGGACAGGAAAACCAATTAAAGAATTCAATTATCCCTGAGGTATAAGAGATCCCAGAAGACTAGGTTCCTCAGTCTAGTAGCAAGCTGATCCGACATAATAAAAAAATGGGTGGGAAACCCAAATGCTGCCATGAATAATAGCCAGGAAAAGAAAATTACGGTAAGTATGAATACATTTTCCCTATTCCTGGCTAATCATGGCAGCATTTAACATATGGGGAATACCCAAGCAGTAAATACCACAGCGAGGGAATAGATGCTCAGAAATTTTTATTTGCTTTGAGAAGAACAAGAATTTAGGACCGAAAGGCCAAATTGCAGATTAGAATCTGAAGAAACATCCAGTTTGTAATTACTAATAAACGTCCCTATAGAAGACCAATTAGCAGCTTTGCAAATGCTCTCTGGTGATACTCTGGACTCTGCAGCCCATGAAGTGGCAATCGATCTGGTAGAGTGTGCCCTTATATTATTTGGAACAGGAACTCCTCGGACCTTATAAGCTCTCAAAATAGAGGAGACAGTCCAGGAACAGAGAGTAGAAACAGAGGCCGCTTACCCTTACGGGAGCCCCAAGGGACAACGAAGAGTTGAGAAGACTCCTCCATGCCTTAGTCTGTTGAATGTAAGTCAAAAAAATAGCTATAGACAGGCAGGTAGGTAGGTAGCTGTAAAATAGCTATAGACAGGCAGGTAGGTAGCTGTAAAATAGCTATAGACAGGCAGGTAGGTAGCTGTAAAATAGCTATAGACAGGCAGGTAGGTAGCTGTAAAATAGCTATAGACAGGCAGGTAGGTAGCTGTAAAATAGCTATAGACAGGCAGGTAGGTAGCTGTAAGATAGCTATAGACAGGCAGGTAGGTAGCTGTAAGATAGCTATAGACAGACAGGTAGGTAGGTAGCTGTAAGATAGCTATAGACAGACAGGTAGGTAGGTAGCTGTAAGATAGCTATAGACAGACAGGTAGGTAGGTAGCTGTAAGATAGCTATAGACAGACAGGTAGGTAGGTAGCTGTAAGATAGCTATAGACAGCCAGGTAGGTAGGTAGCTGTAAGATAGCTATAGACAGCCAGGTAGGTAGCTGTAAAATAGCTATAGACAGCCAGGTAGGTAGCTGTAAAATAGCTATAGACAGCCAGGTAGGTAGCTGTAAAATAGCTATAGACAGCCAGGTAGGTAGCTGTAAGATAGCTATAGACAGGCAGGTAGGTAGCTATAGACAGGCAGGTAGGTAGCTGTAAGATAACTATAGACAGGCAGGTAGGTAGCTGTAAGATAGCTATAGACAGGCAGGTAGGTAGCTGTAAGATAGCTATAGACAGGCAGGTAGGTAGCTGTAAGATAGCTATAGACAGGCAGGTAGGTAGCTGTAAGATAGCTATAGACAGACAGGTAGGTAGCTGTAAGATAGCTATAGACAGACAGGTAGGTAGCTGTAAGATAGCTATAGACAGACAGGTAGGTAGCTGTAAGATAGCTATAGACAGACAGGTAGGTAGGTAGGTAGCTGTAAGATAGCTATAGACAGCCAGGTAGGTAGCTGTAAAATAGCTATAGACAGGCAGGTAGGTAGCTGTAAGATAGCTATAGACAGGCAGGTAGGTAGCTGTAAGATAACTATAGACAGGCAGGTAGGTAGCTGTAAGATAGCTATAGACAGGCAGGTAGGTAGCTGTAAGATAGCTATAGACAGACAGGTAGGTAGCTGTAAGATAGCTATAGACAGACAGGTAGGTAGGTAGGTAGCTGTAAGATAGCTATAGACAGCCAGGTAGGTAGCTGTAAAATAGCTATAGACAGGCAGGTAGGTAGCTGTAAGATAGCTATAGACAGGCAGGTAGGTAGCTGTAAGATAGCTATAGACAGGCAGGTATGTAGCTGTAAGATAGCTATAGACAGGCAGGTAGGTAGCTGTAAGATAGCTATAGACAGGCAGGTAGGTAGGTAGCTGTGAGATAGCTATAGACAGCCAGGTAGGTAGGTAGCTGTAAGATAGCTATAGACAGCCAGGTAGGTAGGTAGCTGTAAGATAGCTATAGACAGCCAGGTAGGTAGGTAGCTGTAAGATAGCTATAGACAGCCAGGTAGGTAGGTAGGTAGCTGTAAGATAGCTATAGACAGCCAGGTAGGTAGGTAGCTGTAAGATAGCTATAGACAGCCAGGTAGGTAGGTAGCTGTAAGATAGCTATAGACAGCCAGGTTGGTAGGTAGCTGTAAGATAGCTATAGACAGCCAGGTAGGTAGCTGTAAGATAGCTATAGACAGGCAGGTAGGTAGGTAGCTGTAAGATAGCTACAGACAGGTAGGTAGGTAGCTGTAAGATAGCTATAGACAGCCAGGTAGGTAGGTAGGTAGGTATATAGCGGCGGTAGGTCGTTATAGTGCGGTAGGTGGTTATAGTCCGGCAGTGCGGTAGGTCCCCCCCAGCTCCTGCTGTTGTTAAATCCCTACAGACAGACCCCGCCCACTTGTTTGAACGGTCCAATCAGAGCGCGGCTGTTGCGGTTACCCCGGAGCCAATCAGGATTGAGAATACTGCCCGGTCAGACAGTTCAAACGGCCGGAGTCTGGCATCCCGAGCCGCTGGCTGACAGGAGCTGAGACGGGGAGACAGGTACCGCGAGCCCCGGGGAGAGGGAGCCGAGACAGGTACCGCGGGTACGGGGTTCTTGGGGGTGCAGGGCCGGGATATTGGGGGGCTCTATGAATGTGACACCATCTGGGATTTCCTGGCAGCGATTTGATGTGGGGGTTACTGTACTTGAGCCTCAATATATGAGGCTGTGATCGTGGGGGGCCCCTGTGGTGGTGGTGGGGCCTCTGGGGTGTGCAGTGATGGTGGTGGGGGGCCTCTGGGGTGTGCAGTGATGGTGGTGGGGGGGCCTCTGGGGTGTGCAGTGATGGTGGTGGGGGGGCCTCTGGGGTGTGCAGTGATGGTGGTGGGGGGGCCTCTGGGGTGTGCAGTGATGGTGGTGGGGGGGCCTCTGGGGTGTGCAGTGATGGTGGTGGTGGGGCCTCTGGGGTGTGCAGTGATGGTGGTGGGGGGGCCTCTGGGGTGTGCAGTGGTGGGGGGGCCTCTGGGGTGTGCAGTGATGGTGGTGGGGGGGCCTCTGGGGTGTGCAGTGATGGTGGTGGGGGGGCCTCTGGGGTGTGCAGTGATGGTGGTGGGGGGGCCTCTGGGGTGTGCAGTGATGGTGGTGGGGGGGCCTCTGGGGTGTGCAGTGATGGTGGTGGGGGGGCTTCTGGGATGTGCAGTGATGGTGGTGGGGGGCCCCCTGTGGTGTGCAGTGATGGTGGTGGGGGGCCCCCTGTGGTGTGCAGTGATGGTGGTGGGGGGCCCCCTGTGGTGTGCAGTGATGGTGGTGGGGGGGCCTCTGAGGTGTGCAGTGATGGTGGTGGGGGGCCCCCTGTGGTGTGCAGTGATGGTGGTGGGGGGGCCTCTGAGGTGTGCAGGGGGGGGCCCTGGGGTGTGCAGTGGTGGTGGGGGGGGGGGCCCTGGGATGTGCAGTGGTGGTGGTGGTGGGTCCCTGGGATGTGCAGTGGTGGTGGTGGTGGGTCCCTGGGATGTGCAGTGATGGTGGTGGTGGGTCCCTGGGATGTGCAGTGATGGTGGTGGTGGGTCCCTGGGATGTGCAGTGATGGTGGTGGTGGGTCCCTGGGATGTGCAGTGATGGTGGTGGTGGGCCCCTGGGGTGTGCATTGGTGGTGGGGGGGGGGCCCTGGGGTGTGCAGGGGGGGGGGCCCTGGGGTGTGCAGTGGTGGTGGTGGGTCCCTGGGATGTGCAGTGATGGTGGTGGTGGTGGGTCCCTGGGATGTGCAGTGATGGTGGTGGTGGGGGGTCCCTGGGGTGTGCAGTGATGGTGGTGGTGGGGGGTCCCTGGGGTGTGCAGTGATGGTGGTGGTGGGGGGTCCCTGGGGTGTGCAGTGATGGTGGTGGTGGGGGGTCCCTGGGGTGTGCAGTGATGGTGGTGGTGGGGGGTCCCTGGGGTGTGCAGTGATGGTGGTGGTGGGGGGTCCCTGGGGTGTGCAGTGATGGTGGTGGTGGGGGGTCCCTGGGGTGTGCAGTGATGGTGGTGGTGGGGGGTCCCTGGGGTGTGCAGTGATGGTGGTGGTGGGGGGTCCCTGGGGTGTGCAGTGATGGTGGTGGTGGGGGGTCCCTGGGGTGTGCAGTGATGGTGGTGGTGGGGGGTCCCTGGGGTGTGCAGTGATGGTGGTGGTGGGGGGTCCCTGGGGTGTGCAGTGATGGTGGTGGTGGGGGGGCCCTGGGGTGTGCAGTGATGGTGGTGGTGGGGGGGGCCCTGGGGTGTGCAGTGATGGTGGTGGGGGGGGGGGCCCTG
Organism: Pelobates fuscus; assembly: GCF_036172605.1. Classification (NCBI taxonomy): domain Eukaryota; kingdom Metazoa; phylum Chordata; class Amphibia; order Anura; family Pelobatidae; genus Pelobates; species Pelobates fuscus. The sequence goes on along the minus strand of NC_086328.1, from coordinate 125,410,465 downwards.
GGGTGTGCAGTGATGGTGGTGGGGGGGGGGGCCCTGGGGTGTGCAGTGATGGTGGTGGGGGGGGGGCCCTGGGGTGTGCAGTGATGGTGGTGGGGGGGGGGGCCCTGGGGTGTGCAGTGATGGTGGTGGGGGGGGGGGCCCCTGGGGTGTGCAGTGGTGGGGGGGGGCCCCTGGGGTGTGCAGTGGTGGGGGGGGGGGCCCTGGGGTGTGCAGTGGTGGGGGGGGGGCCCTGGGGTGTGCAGTGGTGGGGGGGGGCCCTGGGGTGTGCAGTGGTGGGGGGGGGGCCCTGGGGTGTGCAGTGATGGTGGTGGGGGGGGGGCCCTGGGGTGTGCAGTGATGGTGGTGGGGGGGGGCCCTGGGGTGTGCAGTGATGGTGGTGGGGGGGACCTGGGGTGTGCAGTGATGGTGGGGGGGGGAGGGACCTGGGGTGTGCAGTGATGTGGGGGTGGGGGGCTTATACTCTTTTTGTAACACCCACCTCTGGCCACCCTTTGCTCCGCCTCCTGTCTTTTGACTTGCTCCTGCTTGGGGATACATTGACGTTGGCAATCTGCCTTCATTGCCCCTTTTTCGTTGTTGTTACACCGCTCCTAAACGAACTAGTCAGTCGCAGAAGCGCTGGCTAAGGAGTTTCCATAGCAACCATAGCACATGTTGTTGTTGCTATGCTTGGGAGAGAAGGATGGCGTCCTGTAGGAATCTGTTCTGCACTCCCTTGTCCATCAATGCCTCAGCGTTCTTAAAGGACCGCTAAAGGCACCCAGACCACTTCAGCTCAATGAAATGGTCTGGGTACCGGTCCCTCTAGTTTTAACCCTGCAGCTGAAAACATAGCAGTTTCAGAGATGTTTCATTGAGGGTTAATCCAGCCACCAGTGGCTGTCTCACTGACAGCCGCTAGAGGCACTTACGCAATTCTCACTGTGAAAATCAGTGGGAAAACGCTGGATGTCCATAGGAAAGGATTGAGTAATGCTTTCCTATGGGCGGTTTGAATGCGTGTGTGGCATGTGCCGTGAATGCGCATTCTAAGTGGCTGAAGGGGTTTTAACCCTTGGGGATCTCTCCTCCCTTTACCGTCGACGGCTCCGAATGCGCATGCACGCATTCAAACCGCCCATAGAAGAGCATTATTCAATGCTTTTTTATGGACGTCCAGCGTCTTCTCACTGATTTTCAGTTAGAATCGTGGAAGCGCCTCTAGCGGTTGTCAGTGAGACAGCCATTAGAGGCTGGATTAACCCTCAGGGTTTTTTACACCTTCAGTCCAATGGAAGGGTAGCCATGAGGGTGGGGGGAACCTAAAGTCTTTATAGTGCCAAGAAAACGAGTTTGTTTGTTTTCCTGGTACTATAGTGGTCCTTTAAAAGCTGGGAGAAAGCCTATTTTTATTAGGATTTTCTAGCAAAACTGCTAGCACAATGTACAGATCGAATTATGGGCTTAGTATAATGAGCATAAGTTGTTTGGGGCATGGCAGATCCTTTAACAACGTAAAGACGTCCGATGTCTTTAAAGGACCACTATAGGCCCCCAGACCACTTCAGCTTAATGAAGTGGTCTGGGTGCCAGGTCCATCTTGGATTAACCCTTTCTGCTGTAAACATAGCTGTTTCAGAGAATTTTTTTTTTTTTTAAATCTAGTCATCCAGACCACCTTATCTAAATGAAGTGGTCTGGATGCAGTGTTCCTGTCCCCTTAACCCTACAATGTAAGATATTGCAGTTCATGAGTCACTTGTGGGAAGTGCATGTTGGCATATCTCCAATATTTCAAATGGGCATAGTGTGACATTTTAAATGGACACTCTGTGGCACCAATACTACTTTAATGCATTGATTTAGTTTTGGACTTATTAATATGCTATATTTTTGCATGCTCAAATCTAAATGTTTTGTAGATTGCTGCACATAAGCCTGCCTCTTTATCCACGCCACCCTCACTCAAGAAATATACTTCCTTATCAAATGTACAGCTCAGCCACTGACAATACTGAATGATCTGAACAATAAAACCACCTGTATTGGAAGTAAAGGACAGCTAGGAAAACGTATAGTAGGATATCACTACATGTTTGTAGTTTCTCTGACTGTCTGCAGGCAGGTTGTAAATTAAAGGACCACTCTAGGCACCCAGACCACTTCAGCTTAATGAGGTGGTCTGGGTGCCAGGTCCTTCTAGGGTTAACCCATTTTTTCATAAACATAGCAGTTTCAGAGAAACTGCTATGTTTATGAATGGGTTAAGCCTTCCCCCTATGTCCTCTAGTGGCTGTCTCATTGACAGCCGCTAGAGGCGCTTGCGTGCTTCTCACTGTGATTTTCACAGTGAGAGCACGCCAGCGTCCATAGGAAAGCATTATGAATGCTTTCCTATGTGACCGGCTGAATGCGCGCGCAGCTCTTGCCGCGCGTGCGCATTCAGCCGATGGGGAGGAGAAGAGGCGGATCGGAGGAGGAGAGCAGGAGGAGATCTCTCCGCCCAGCGATGGAAAAAGGTAAGATTTAACCCCTTTCCACTTTCCAGAGCCGGGCGGGAGGGGGCACCCTCAGGGCACTCTAGTGCCAGGAAAACGAGTATGTTTTCCTGGCACTAGAGTGGTCCTTTAAGTCACTAACTCGGTGCTGTGAGGCTGATTTAAAAAAAAAAAAAAGGGGGGAAAAATAAAATTACCGATAAAGCCAAAATCTATCAAACGCGTTAATGTTGTCATGGTGCCTTGATATTTTTTTTTTTTTTTTCTTCGAACATTGTCGGGGTGGGGGGGTAGGGACGTGACTGTTCTAAGGCATTTTATTGGACATCCTTATAACAATTTATGCTACTGAAATGTATTTTAGAACAAGAACAATGTATTTACAGACTGATTTCTAAACACATTGTATTGCAGTTTAAAGACATTACTGTAAGTATTATTGATGTAAAGCGTTTGTACACTCACTTCAACTAATATGGAACTTTGAGAAGAGGGACAGTAGGATAGAAAAATTGGTCAGAGGATTTTGGTCCCAAAATAGGGATTGCTATTCCTAGATCAGAACACTTGGGAGGTAGGCATTGGTTGGCATAGCTGAGGATAGTAAGTTAACCTTGTGACCAGTCTGACTTTACCAATCTGGTTGGCAACTTGTTTGTCTACTTGTCAGTTAGTTACAGATGTGGTATATCCACTTTTTAATTGGGTATGCCTTGCTTTTGGGCATCTGCCTCTCGTGAGACCGTTCTCGATCATGCCAGCTCATATAACCAACATCTCAGACCTGGGAGTTGGGTGTTGCCTTATTGGAATGGCATAACAACTCTCAGCCTATTGCTGGTTACCTTCCAGATGGAGATACAGCCATTGTGTATATCTTGTTTGGGTGTGACATGTTAATGGACACTTGGAGCAATTGTCAGGTCATGTGACCACCTGATATTTGGGGGTTGGCACCCTATTTGGATCTGCATTAATACTCCCAGCACACTCAGCCAGCTGCTGATTATCTGCCAGTTGTATTGACAGGTGTGGCATTATTCCATGTGTGGGTGTGACTGGTTGGATCCTGGAGCCATGCCTTCATGCCAGGTCATGTGCCCAGCTCCCATTATTTATTTATAGGTGCTGATGACTCAGATTTGGGAATGTTGGCCTGGCTAGGCCAGCCATGGAAAGCTAAACCCCTGGATTGCTGTGTTATGGCACCCCTGCCATGCTGCTGTCATTTTAATGTGTTCCTATAACTGGAAATTATTGATTTCTAAGGATTGCATGGATTCTCCTGACAGTGGGTGTGACCTCAACTGGGCGGGGCCTCGTCCCGTTCTGAAGGCCGTGCCTGAGCTGTGTTGATGCTTGGCTTCTCTGATTGGCTGCGCTCGCCGGAAAGGGCGGGTTTTTCTTCCTAGCAGTGACATCATTGGCTGAGCCGCACAGATGCTGTCGGTCTGAGCAACGAGAAGATGCGCCCCGAGCCATTGTGTGAGGCGGACTGAGAGGAGGGGGAGCCTGCCGGGGTCTGTACACCTACACCCGAGGTAAAGCAGCCCCAGGGAGGGGGTCAGAGTGCGGGGACCTGGTCCTACATGGAGTCACTGCCTGATCCGGTTCTCCCAGGCCTGGCTATAGCAACCCAGCCTGGCTGTCAGTCTGTACCCCGTATAGTCACAGCCTGGCTATAGCAACCCAGCCTGGCTGTCAGTCTGCTCCATTATAGTCACAGCCTGGCTATAGCAACCCCAGCCTGGCTGTCAGTCTGCTCCATTATAGCCACAGCCTGGCTATAGCAACCCAGCCTGGCTGTCAGTCTGTACTCAGTATAGTCACAGCCTGGCTATAGCAACCCCAGCCTGGCTGTCAGTCTGTACTCGGTATAGTCACAGCCTGGCCATACAACCCCAGCCTGGCTGTCAGTCTGCTCCATTATAGTCACAGCCTGGCTATAGCAACCCAGCCTGGCTGTCAGTCTGCTCCATTATAGTCACAGCCTGGCTATAGCAACCCCAGCCTGGCTGTCAGTCTGCTCCATTATAGTCACAGCCTGGCTATAGCAACCCCAGCCTGGCTGTCAGTCTGCTCCATTATAGTCACAGCCTGGCTATAGCAACCCCAGCCTGGCTGTCAGTCTGTACTCGGTATAGTCACAGCCTGGCCATACAACCCCAGCCTGGCTGTCAGTCTGCTCCATTATAGTCACAGCCTGGCTATAGCAACCCCAGCCTGGCTGTCAGTCTGTACTCGGTATAGTCACAGCCTGGCCATACAACCCCAGCCTGGCTGTCAGTCTGCTCCATTATAGTCACAGCCTGGCTATAGCAACCCCAGCCTGGCTGTCAGTCTGTACTCGGTATAGTCACAGCCTGGCCATACAACCCCAGCCTGGCTGTCAGTCTGCTCCATTATAGTCACAGCCTGGCTATAGCAACCCCAGCCTGGCTGTCAGTCTGTACTCGGTATAGTCACAGCCTGGCCATACAACCCCAGCCTGGCTGTCAGTCTGCTCCATTATAGTCACAGCCTGGCTATAGCAACCCAGCCTGGCTGTCAGTCTGCTCCATTATAGTCACAGCCTGGCTATAGCAACCCAGCCTGGCTGTCAGTCTGCTCCATTATAGTCACAGCCTGGCTATAGCAACCCCAGCCTGGCTGTCAGTCTGCTCCATTATAGTCACAGCCTGGCTATAGCAACCCAGCCTGGCTGTCAGTCTGTACTCAGTATAGTCACAGCCTGGCTATAGCAACCCCAGCCTGGCTGTCAGTCTGTACTCGGTATAGTCACAGCCTGGCCATACAACCCCAGCCTGGCTGTCAGTCTGCTCCATTATAGTCACAGCCTGGCTATAGCAACCCCAGCCTGGCTGTCAGTCTGCTCCATTATAGTCACAGCCTGGCTATAGCAACCCAGCCTGGCTGTCAGTCTGCTCCATTATAGTCACAGCCTGGCTATAGCAACCCCAGCCTGGCTGTCAGTCTGTACTCGGTATAGTCACAGCCTGGCCATACAACCCCAGCCTGGCTGTCAGTCTGCTCCATTATAGTCACAGCCTGGCTATAGCAACCCAGCCTGGCTGTCAGTCTGTACTCGGTATAGTCACAGCCTGGCCATACAACCCCAGCCTGGCTGTCAGTCTGCTCCATTATAGTCACAGCCTGGCTATAGCAACCCCAGCCTGGCTGTCAGTCTGCTCCATTATAGTCACAGCCTGGCTATAGCAACCCCAGCCTGGCTGTCAGTCTGCTCCATTATAATCACAGCCTGGCTATAGCAACCCCAGCCTGGCTGTCAGTCTGCTCCATTATAATCACAGCCTGGCTATAGCAACCCCAGCCTGGCTGTCAGTCTGTGCTCCATTAGTCACAGCCTGGCTATAGTAACCCCAGCCTGGCTGTCAGTCTGTGCTCCATTATAGTCACAGCCTGGCTATAGCAACCCCAGCCTGGCTGTCAGTCTGTACTCCGTATAATCACAGCCTGGCTATAGCAACCCCAGCCTGGCTGTCAGTCTGCTCCATTATATCCACAGCCTGGCCATAGCAACCACAGCCTGGCTATAGTAACCCCAGCCTGGCTGTCAGTCTGCTCCATTATAGCCACAGCCTGGCTAAAGCAACCCTGCCTGGCTGTCAGTCTGTGCTCCATTATAGTCACAGCCTGGCTATAGCAACCCCAGCCTGGCTGTCAGTCTGCTCCATTATAGTCACAGCCTGGCTAAAGCAAACCCAGCCTGGCTGTCAGTCTGTGCTCCATTATAGTCACAGCCTGGCTATAGCAACCCCAGCCTGGCTGTCAGTCTGTACTCAGTATAGTCACAGCCTGGCTATAGCAACCCCAGCCTGGCTGTCAGTCTGCTCCATTATATCCACAGCCTGGCCATAGCAACCCCAACCTGGCGGTCAGTCTGCTCCATTATAGTCACAGCCTGGCCATAGCAACCCCAACCTGGCTGTCAGTCTCTGCTCCATTATAGTCACATCCTGGCTATAGCAACCCCAGCCTGGCTGTCAGTCTGTGCTCCATTATAGTCACAGCCTGGCTATAGCAACCCCAGCCTGGCTGTCAGTCTGTGCTCCATTATAGTCACAGCCTGGCTATAGCAACCCCAGCCTGGCTGTCAGTCTGTACTCAGTATAATCACAGCCTGGCTATAGCAACCCCAGCCTGGCTGTCAGTCTGCTCCATTATATCCACAGCCTGGCCATAGCAACCACAGCCTGGCTATAGCAACCCCAGCCTGGCTGTCAGTCTGCTCCATTATAGCCACAGCCTGGCTAAAGCAACCCTGCCTGGCTGTCAGTCTGTGCTCCATTATAGTCACAGCCTGGCTATAGCAACCCCAGCCTGGCTGTCAGTCTGCTCCATTATAGTCACAGCCTGGCTAAAGCAAACCCAGCCTGGCTGTCAGTCTGTGCTCCATTATAGTCACAGCCTGGCTATAGCAACCCTGACTGACAGTCAGTCTGTGCTCCATTATATCGCCGGGCTGTCAGTGTGTATTCCCAGGCCGGGCTGTCAGTGTGTATTCCCAGGCCGGGCTGTCAGTGTGTATTCCCAGGCCGGGCTGTCAGTGTGTATTCCCAGGCCGGGCTGTCAGTGTGTATTCCCAGGCCGGGCTGTCAGTGTGTATTCCCAGGCCGGGCTGTCAGTGTGTATTCCCAGGCCGGGCTGTCAGTGTGTATTCCCAGGCCGGGCTGTCAGTGTGTATTCCCAGGCCGGGCTGTCAGTGTGTATTCCCAGGCCGGGCTGTCAGTGTGTATTCCCAGGCCGGGCTGTCAGTGTGTATTCCCAGGCCGGGCTGTCAGTGTGTATTCCCAGGCCGGGCTGTCAGTGTGTATTCCCAGGCCGGGCTGTCAGTGTGTATTCCCAGGCCGGGCTGTCAGTGTGTATTCCCAGGCCGGGCTGTCAGTGTGTATTCCCAGGCCGGGCTGTCAGTGTGTATTCCCAGGCCGGGCTGTCAGTGTGTATTCCCAGGCCGGGCTGTCAGTGTGTATTCCCAGGCCGGGCTGTCAGTGTGTATTCCCAGGCCGGGCTGTCAGTGTGTATTCCCAGGCCGGGCTGTCAGTGTGTATTCCCAGGCCGGGCTGTCAGTGTGTATTCCCAGGCCGGGCTGTCAGTGTGTATTCCCAGGCCGGGCTGTCAGTGTGTATTCCCAGGCCGGGCTGTCAGTGTGTATTCCCAGGCCGGGCTGTCAGTGTGTATTCCCAGGCCGGGCTGTCAGTGTGTATTCCCAGGCCGGGCTGTCAGTGTGTATTCCCAGGCCGGGCTGTCAGTGTGTATTCCCAGGCCGGGCTGTCAGTGTGTATTCCCAGGCCGGGCTGTCAGTGTGTATTCCCAGGCCGGGCTGTCAGTGTGTATTCCCAGGCCGGGCTGTCAGTGTGTATTCCCAGGCCGGGCTGTCAGTGTGTATTCCCAGGCCGGGCTGTCAGTGTGTATTCCCAGGCCGGGCTGTCAGTGTGTATTCCCAGGCCGGGCTGTCGGTGTGTATTCCCAGGCCGGGCTGTCGGTGTGTATTCCCAGGCCGGGCTGTCGGTGTGTATTCCCAGGCCGGGCTGTCGGTGTGTATTCCCAGGCCGGGCTGTCGGTGTGTATTCCCAGGCCGGGCTGTCGGTGTGTATTCCCAGGCCGGGCTGTCGGTGTGTATTCCCAGGCCGGGCTGTCGGTGTGTATTCCCAGGCCGGGCTGTCGGTGTGTATTCCCAGGCCGGGCTGTCGGTGTGTATTCCCAGGCCGGGCTGTCGGTGTGTATTCCCAGGCCGGGCTGTCAGTGTGTATTCCCAGGCCGGGCTGTCAGTGTGTATTCCCAGGCCGGGCTGTCAGTGTGTATTCCCAGGCCGGGCTGTCAGTGTGTATTCCCAGGCCGGGCTGTCAGTGTGTATTCCCAGGCCGGGCTGTCAGTGTGTATTCCCAGGCCGGGCTGTCAGTGTGTATTCCCAGGCCGGGCTGTCAGTCTGCTCCAGCATAGTCACAGGCCTCCTGTGTGACTGTAAACACTGGTGACATCTGCCCAGGGTGGTGCACGCATCCTCTATATTTATTGATGTATACCACGCCCCATTAGCCTCTCACACCCTTCATGTCAAGTCTTGGATGGCTCCCAGGAGGTGTTGTGAAGCGGTTAAATCACACACCTAGCTATAGTAGTGATAATCACTAAACCACTGGGGTGTAAGTTGTTGAAGGCTCCAGAAACAAAACGCCTAGGTATTTGATGGCATGTAAAGCTTTCTACAAAAACAAAATCAAGAAGCTTACTAGTCTAAATAAAGTCAGAATGTATCAATTGGAAGCCTTGTGAGACTTGAAAATTAGTTGGTGTCCCAGTTCTGCTGTTTTGCCTCCGCTTATTTGTTTCACTAGTTGTGTACTCACCAATGCTGACTGTTTAGTGACTGGGCCCTTAAATCTACCAGATCATACTCCACCCTGCTCCATAATCGGTGGGCAGTGTGTAAATGGTTTCTCTTACCGAATATTATGAAAGACCACTTACTTATTCATTAGTGTGCAGTAGTTGTCCTCTGTCTGCAAAATATAACTGCATTACTCTCAGTCTGTAATTATAAGCTGCGTATCTGAGGTCTACGCTGCACGCCTCCTGTCTCAGGAGTATCCTTGAAGCAGAAGAAAGATGTTGGCTATTTATATTTTCATGTGACTGCAACTGATTGTTCATAAAAACTGTGCCTGTCTCTGTATGTAGGGTGTAATGAATCTACCAGTAATATTTATTGGTATGCATGTTTCGTTTATTTTCAACATCTTTACAAAATAATGGTGGGTATTCATTCAAACCCACTTATTTTGAAGATGAGATTTAGTGGACTGTGGAAACCGATTTTGAGTTACCTAAACTCTAGTGCAGTACCATCAGAGTACCAGCCAGAACTGTAATGGGTTTTTAGTAGTGATAACTAAGCTTTTGTATTGATATTTAGGTTCTCACTTGTTTTAATGCATATAAACTAATCTTTAATTTTTTTCCATAAAACACAGATTTTTGGTTGGCGTAACAATGTTCTGTAGTAGTGCACCCCCCCAACTCCGTAGAAGAGAGCTCAAACTTGATTTAAAGAAGTTCTTTCCTCGGCATGATTCTCCTTTGCTGTCGTCACTTGTTAGGGTAGAAGGGATGCATGAGGTGCAATTTGTGTGGCCTCCAGCATGGGGGGGGGGGGGGGGGGTTTATTAATATTTGATTTGGGTGGGTGACTAGTGGCTTGGGGACCCCTAGTCACCTTGTGGGAGGGGGACACGCACAACATTTTCATTTAGGGCCCCCAACATTTTCATTTGTGTTTTAAAACAGTGAGCAGCTACAGGTTTTACCAAGTATTCGTAAATTTGCCTGGAAGACCAGTTTAGGTCTTTCAGCTTTTTGGTAATGGCTCCCTAATACCGTGAGAATTAGGGAGTTATCTGCTAAGCGTCTACAAGATGCAGCCGCGGCACGAATAGGATCGGAGTTTGATTCATTCGAATGAAATTCCAATATGAACAAAGTTCCGAAATGCGTCCTCACATGAATGAACAAACTGTTCTCATTCTGTAAGGACGCAATTCGGCAGTTTTGCCAGTGTTCTGGCTGACGTTTGTGAAAAGTGAAAGAAAGCATCGCGGGAACACGGAGGAAAGGTGAGAATTATGGGAAAATTTCTCTGACCACCGGAAATAAAGCACACTTTGCTCCTCCACTGGTCAGAGATGGTCAGGCGTAGGAAACCTCCATAAGACAAATAGTCCCTACTTTGTCTTATGTTTTAAAGAAAACTAGAGCAGTCAGGAAGAAATGAACAGATCCTGAGAGGAAGAGAAGAGGAATCGATTAAATCGACACGGTCATGTCGAACTTGCCTTTCTTTAATCACTGTTCTGTTAATATAATGCATTAATGCCACCCTATGGATAGACCAGTGCTGTAGTCTAGTGCAATAACCTGTATTGACAAACTAGCAGATACCTTTTTATAACATCTTGCTATTCCTTACTTTATTTGGCTTTCAATATCGACTGTTTTTGGGGGACGTGTTTGTACCTGCAAACCAATAGTGCTTTCCGTATTATTCATTTTCTCATGTAAGAATTCAAGCAAAGTTCACTGGATAATGATCCTTGTCATATTTATGTTCATATGTATTTAACTGCATGAGTGTGCATATGTACCTGGTGTGTGCTGTGAGCTGGATGCAGTGCAGGGCTAACTCATGGGCTGAGATTGTCAGCTGTTTGCACTCCGAGCTCCCGGTTCTTTGTCTGAAGTAGTGGAGGCAGGTGTGTGTGTTTTGAAAACTCTTTGATCAAAAGAGAATTGCTGTGTGACTTAGCACCTCCACAGATAAATGGTGCTGTGTGCTTGTGGCCAGAATTATGCTGTTTCGTAAAGGAACACTATAGTCACGCAGGCCAAATCATCTAAACAAACCGGGTATTATAAACTGGCTATGCTAGATAAAGGAAAGCCTCTGATATAAAAGTAAATGTCAGCCCAGGTCAAATTGAGTTTCTTATGCACTTTATTTGAACAACATCGGAATAGACTTAACTGGGAGTTCTGGGACCTACTGCATTATTCTGTGATCTTGCATAGGTGTAGGTTCTGTGTTCTAAGCCCCATTTTATTTTCTGAAACCATATTTTTCCTTGGTCTATTTTGTTTCAAGTAATTTTTTTTTATAGTTATTAAAGGACCACTATAGTGCCAGGAAAACATACTCGTTTTCCTGGCACTATAGTGCCCTCAGGGTCCCCCTCCCGCCGGGCTGGATGGAGAGGAAGGGGTTAAACTTGCCTCTTTCTCCAGGCAGGGAGCTCTCCTCCTCCTCCTCTTCGGCTGAATGCGCATGCACGGCAAGAGCCGCGCGCGCATTCAGCCAGTCTCATAGGAAAGCATTTACAATGCTTTCCTATGGACGCTGGCGTCTTCTCACTGATTTTTTTTTTTTTTTTTTTTTTTTCCACAGTGAGAAGCACGCAAGCGCCTCTAGCGGCTGTCAGTGAGACAGCCACTAGAGGCTGGATTAACCCAAATATAAACATAGCAGTTGCAGTCTGAAACTGCTATGTTTATAGAAAAAAGGGTTAAACCTAGCTGGACCTGATACCCAAACCACTTAATTAAGCTGAAGTGGTCTGGGTGCCTATAGTGGTCCTTTTAATATTTTAGTAACCCAGCACTGTTGAGCTCTAGTACTTGAATACCACAAAGTTGTATAGACAAGGTTGCAATTCACATTACCAGACTGTTATTTATAGAAGGGATTTATAAACTATCAGTGATTGCCCTTAAATGAGCTCATTGAAGTGGTCTGGGTGCATTGTCCATGTTGCACGTAGTGCTGCAATGTTTACATTGCATCACTAAGTCTATCACCAGTGGCTGTCTCCCACACAGCCACTGGAGGCGCTTCCTGCATCCAAACGGACCTTTGGTCCGGTATCTGATGCTGGACGTCTTCACACTCTGCATTAGGTCATCCAGCATCAAATTTTTCCCCATAGGAAAGCATTAATTCAATGCTTTACTTTTGGGGAGGTCTAATGTGTGTGGTATTTGCTGCGCATGCACATTTGTACAGGAGGAGGAGGTGGACATCGGTGCTGGGATAAGGCAAGTAAATGGTTTTTTTTTGTTTTATTTTATTGGCCACCGCAGGGAGGCAGAGGGAGCTATAGTGTCACGAATACAGCTTTGTATTCCTGGCACCTATAGTATCCCTTTGAAGGGAACACTAGTGTAAGGAATACCTGCCTCACTTTGAAAAGGTCATTTTACTTGCCTTTTCTCCCACTCAACACAAATCTTGTTGCGGCTGGCTCTGCCTCCATAACTTCTATTGTCAAACTTGATGATCTTGGCCAACCCAATGTTTTCTTGTGGGAAAGTATTGGGAGGCTATTGAGCATGCGGTGAAAAACTCTGCATCAGTTCATCTCAATGAGGAATGTGGAGATGCCGAACCCCAGCTCTGCGCACCATGTAGCATTAAACTAGGAAGCACCTCTAGTGGCTGTCTGAGTGACTACCACTAGAAGTTACTAGGCAGCAATGTAAACACTGCCTCTTCCCATGAAAAACATTAAGGTGTAGCGGTTGTGTTCTGATGACTATAGTGTCCCTTTAATTCCTTGTTTAACAGACAGGAAGTAACGTACACCTTGTAACCGTAACAATGTAATGGTTAAAAGTGCAATACAGTTCTGTCTGATTTTTACTAGTAAGCATGTCGGGATAATGCACAAAGCACATGAGAGCATTCTAGGACACTCTAATTGTAAAGCCTTCAGTAAACAGATTGGCAAGTGCAGTGAATAATTATACCCATCGTAAATCACTGGTAGTCGTAAAATCGCCCAAAGTAGGAAAAAAACTAATAAGGGGAGGCGGAGCTATATGTATCGTTTTAGATTTTCTTTCCAAAGGCATTTTATTGTAAAAGAAACCAGGTTTAAATAAATATCCATTCAAAGATGGTTTCTCTATAAGATATAATCTAGTTGAACAGTTACTCATCATAAAGTAAGGATTAGTTATGTAGTATGTGGCTGTATATTCAATATTTATATATATTTTTTCAAAGTTAATTGAAACTGTGTATTTTATAAGACTGTTGCTGTGAAAAATTGCATGCTGGCTGTGCAAAGTTCAGAAAACCTTAAAGGGACACTCTAGTCACCAGAACAACGCAGCTTAATGTAGAGTTCTGGTGTATGCATGTCCCTGCAGACCTTTTAATGTAAACACTGCCTTTTTCAGAGAAAGCATTACTGCCTAGTAACACCTCTAGTAGCTGTCACTCAGCTGGGCATCAGAGATGTTTCCTGTTTTCCGTCATTCATGGAAATGCTGAACGTTCCCCGTGGATGTATTGATTCAATACATCTCTATGAGGAGATGCTGATTGGTGCAGTGTGGAATTTTGCCAATAGCCTCCCAATGCTTTACTATGGAAAATTGTTTGGCTGATTTGATGATCGGTGCAGGGCCAGCCACAAGGAGACCCACACTGCACTGGGGAAAAAAGGTGAGTAAATTACTTTTTTGACCTACAGTGTTGGGAAAACAGGTTTGCATTCCTGACACTAGTGTTCCTTTAATCCCATTGTTCTGCAAATCTATGGACATGAGATGAACACGTTTTAAAAACTAGTTGGTTCACCTTGTAATTATCTATGTATTACGAATTGTATATAACCGTACTGATTATACTATTAAATGGTACCCCAACCCTTGGGAGGGAGGGACCTTTCCTGTGTAGAATGCCTATCTGGTAGTGTGGAGAAAGTCTCCCTCATCTAAACCTTTGATTGGACCATTTTGCCAGCACATGCGCGTGCTCTGGGAGGAAGGTTATTTTAAATTGTTTTTTTTTTTTTAATTATTATTACTACTCTTCTATAGAGGGAGACGGAAGGGAGCGCCCACATGGAGGATGAGGGAGAAGAATTAGTTTCCCCCTTGCTGGCACTTTGCCACGCTGACGACATGTTTTTATGCACAGAATTGACATCCGGTATCTCAAAACAGTTCTAGGCTGTAAGTGTCACGTATCCTGGAGGTTGAACTAGCCCCAGCACAAAATTACAAATATCTCCGTATGTGCGGTGTTTCAAGCTGAAACCCTGTACATACTGACTCCAACCACTATGATCACTTCAGATAACTTTTAGTGGTCATGGTGCTTGGAGTTCCCCTTTAAAACAATCAGAAAAGTTATTCTTATCTTAAAATCTGGATCTTGTTGCAAATATTGAAGATAATTTAGCACGATTTTCAGTAATGATTGACATTAACCTGCTTTAAATCTTATCCTGCCTGCAGATATGTACCTTCTCCACAGTAAAGGAGGTGGCTGAAATGTTTATATTTCAAAAATTACATTTTGTGTGATTGTGTGTCCTGTGCATACACCATACAATAGGTCTGTTTCTTTTCAGAACTGCGTGCTATTTCTGCCTGCAACATTTTCTGTTGCACTGACTTGAAAAACCGTTGCAAAATGAATGAGCATAGGATTATAAAGATGATCAAAAAGGGGGTGTGAGCAATGAATTTCTTTAAAAACTTTGAAACACGTGAAATTGTATTCATGGCTGTTTACTCTTCAGTTACTAACTGAACCGAATTGCACAACTTAAAATCCAGGCTGTAGCTATAGCAGAGTTGGCCAATGTTGCCAGATTAGTTATCTTATCTAAAGTTTTCGATTTTATTTAAGTCCCAGCAGTTTTAGTGACTAAAGCCCTGTGTCTTAAAGTAATTGAACAAAGTTCACCTGGGGTAGTTAATTCCCTCTTTTTAAGGTTACAAATTTGCCTGATGAATGACCGATTCTTATCTGTAACACAAACAAAACCCATTGTGGCTGTATGCTTGGTTACCTTTGCACTTGCCAAATGCAACCACAAACAAACTGGTGAATTCTAAACCAAACTGCAGAAACATTCTCTAACTCTGCTATAGCATGTGGTTGCTTATCTCTTGGCCTGAAATGTCGTTTTAGATTCCCTGCTAATTGCTGTTTAGTGAGGAAGCTTTAACAAGCCAACTTTAAGGATATAGTTCCTAAACACCCAATTACTTAAGGCAACATATGGTTTGGGGAAAAATCTTGGTTACAGTTTGATTATTTTAGCCTAAATATTTCAGTCCAGCCTTTAAGTCATCACTGTTTTAATGAATAAACGTTGGTGAAACTTTGGTTTAATCCAGGGGTGCCCTCTGCTCCATAACTGCTGTTGGCTTTTAGAAAACACAGTGAAAGGGTAATCCAACAGCTTGGATGTGCCATGGTTGGCGCAACCTTGGTGTTACCGGTTTGTGACCTGTCCTTTTCTTGGCTTGAAAGGGACTCTATAGGCACCCAGACCACTTCAGCTCATTGAAGTGGTCTGGGTACAGTGTCCCTGTTTCCATTAGTCCTGCAATGGAAGTCATTGCAGTTTTATAGAAACGGCAATGATTAACATTGCCAGACTAATGCCTCGTTTCCACTGAGCGGATCGGTTCGGGTTGGTACAGTTTGGAAGGTTTAGAATGGACCAGCCCATTCTGGTGAGCGTTTTCACTGCAAGTCAGACCTTTCAGGGCCATGCAGGGTTTAGAAAAAATGCTCTTCCTGTCCACCAATCAATGGATTGTATAGTAGTTCTGCCTTAACAGAACCGTTCCATTTTCTATGGCCCTACATCTGAAGCAGGACCCTGAATGGATTGGTATGGACCACTTTCATAATGGAAACACCCAAAATAGCGAACTGAACCGAACCGCTCAGTGGAAACGAGGCATAAGACCGCCTCTATTGGCTGTCAGACGGCCTGGATTCAAACAGACACTTGGTCGCCTAACTGACGTCAGACGTCCTCACGATCTGCATGAGGATATCCCCATAGAAAGCATTAAAACAATAGTTTCCTATGGAGAGGGCCTAATGCGCTCGCCACGCATGCACGTAAAGCTCCCCTTCGGAGGAGACAGTCGCCGATCCAGCACCGAGAGAGATCAGCGATAGAATCGGGTGAGGTGAAGGTTTTCTTTTTAACCATTTTGCATGTTGGAAGGGGGGTAGCGGCTGAGAGTACTTTAGTGTAAGGATTACAACTTTGTATTCCTTACGCTAGAGAATACCTTTTTAATGCCTGCTCGGTGAGTGCTACGCATGTGCTTTAGATATCAAAATCACCGTGACGATTAGGAGAAGATTTAGCCAGCTCCAAGTGAGCCTGGCGGCTGGAAAGAGGTAAGTAGATTTGAGGTGGACTACCTATGTAGTTGGAGACAGGGCACACTACAGCTGGTTTATATTCCTCATGCAATAGTATTCCTTTAATATTTACAGGGTTTCTAACCTGAACACTTCCTTTGTATGTTATTGTAGCACAGCAACAGTTCCCCAGACTATGGAGCTTTTCCACAATAAAATTCTTCTTCCGCACCCACAGCTTGTCTGGATAATTACTCCTCTTGGGATGGCTCCTGTGGTTTCCCTCTCTCCCAACTAACCTTGGAATTGTAACGCACTCATATTTATAGTTGATGTTTTGTCAAAGCTGGCAGATCTAGGTGTCACATGCCATCCTACAGTCCCTGAACAGCCAGGTGACTACTTGTCTTCCACCAGCCATAACTGGCTAGCAGTAAGCAGTCATGGAGTAGAGACACTCTTGAGAAGTATAGGGTTGTAAAAAGCTTAAATTCATATATTTTCCGATGGTAAAAAAATTTAAGAAAATGATTAATTTAAATGGGCTTTGCCGAAGTTGGCTAAGTTGATGTTTTAAAACCACTTCGACAATGCTTTGTTGGCCTCGATATTTTGTATTGCATAAACATCAGGGAATCTTTGGCCACAACTGGCGAAAACTTACTAATAAACATGGTGGTCTCTATTTATCACTGTTTAACAATGGGGTATGAAGAGACCCAAAGATGCTTAAAAGGACACAATAGTCCCCAGAACCACTGCAGCTTAATGTAGTAGTTCTGGTGTCTAGTCTCTCTACAGGCTCCGCAATCTAAACGCAAAAGGGCAGTGTTTACTTTGCTGACTGGTATCCGGTATTTTACTGTCAGACATTTTGTAATAAAACACAAGAAGTTGTATTTTTATAATCGGTTGAGATTAATATGTGAAATACAAATACTCTGATAAGCGTACTCCAGGGTATATGAGTTAAAATAGCAGCTAACTCTTCGCTTTAAATGATTAAATACCTTTTTGATTTTTATCAAACAATTTTGTAATATATTTATTACCCCATAAATATCCTGACACTAGTAACACCTCTAGGGGCCGTTGCACAAGTCAGAAATCTCGGTGATGTAGGTTCTGTCGCCTGTGCTGCAAATGCGTGCATTTGCTGACATCGTAACTCCTCCTTGGCGAGGTCCTGCAAGGTACGTAAACCTAGTTTCACACTCACATTATAGTTGGGGTAATTACTAAAGCACAGGGGACATTTTAGGGTAAAAATTGGGGTTAGATTTAGAGAGTAACTTTTTATTTAGAGATCAGGGAAAAAACATTACTTAAAAATGTCTAGGGTTAATTTTCTTACTCTTGGGGTTAGAGTAAGGAGTGAGAGTCTAATAATTTTAACCCTAAATTTCCTATGCGTCTGTGCCTAAATGAATGCCTGAACTATAATGTGAGTGTGAATGTAGCTTTATGTTGCAAGACCTTGCTGAAGAGGAGTTATGTCAGCAAATGCACTCTGAAGTGGAGTTATGGTGCTGCTTCACCGGGGGTGACGCAGTGGTCTCATGAATGCTCCTAGCTTGCATCAGATTTTTGGACCCGTCAGGAATGCAAGCACATGTGCCTCACATGGACATGACATGGGTTGAGATTTCTTATGGAGTCCAGAAATCTGACAGAACGCAGTCACTCAGATGGCCACTAGAGTTTACTTTTTTTAGTGCAGCACTTGCGTTCAGCACCTCCACACTCTGCATGGAGACGCTGAATGTTCCTCATAGAGATGCATTGAATCAAGGAAATTGGGGCAATGCAGCATTTTTCAGCACATGCGCCATAGCCTCCTAATGCTTTCCTGTGGACAGCCAGATAACTAAATAGGTATTCCCAACACTATGGTGTACTGTTTTAATTGCCTTAAAGTTCAAAATTACACGTTTGCCTTTTTAACTCTTCTAGTGCTTTGCTACATCCTGTGGATGATTGCTGTCTCCTTGTAAAGGCACTTCATGGGGATGACCGGTATTTGACTAATACCAGAGCACATTTAATCACCCTGGAGATTTTGTGTCCGTGTTTACTGAATACTGATTTACAAGGCACTTGGCTCAAGGTGTGTTTAGTACTTGGTGTGTGTGTGTGTGTGTGGTTCTAATTTTATGAAAGTGTATATAGGCTGTTGGGAAAGAGCAGCTGGGCTATGTGGAGGTCTATAACTACATGTACTCAGGAGGCTGAATTTGCCATGCATTTATTGTAATATTGGTGATGCAGCCCTCACAAGTAGATGGAAAATGTGCTAGATGTAGACTCTTATCTTCTCAACTGTCCACAAATCCTGGCTTAGTGAATAACTACAATTTTTTAATTATACACTGTCTTTATTGTTCGCTGCAGATCACCTTAGTATTGAAATAGAAAAGAGGACGCCACTATGGGGGATGACAGTGAATGGATGAAACTTCCTATTGACCAGAAATGTGAACATAAGGTATGTCTTCAGATACATTGATGTGATGAGCAGTAAATCTCCCCCTCACACTGAGTCGCTGTTTGTATTCGGGAGTAGCTATATAAAAACACTTATTCCACGGCAGTCAAGATGTAAATAAGACAAATTGGGGTCATTTTCTTGGTAAATCCCTGCCTTTGCCATATTCCAATTCACACATACCTATCACCCTTGGCCTTCTATGACTGTGGTAATACATTCTGTTTGTGCAAGAAAACCATGAGTGATCTCATGGTACTTTCCATAGACAGCCCAATGCAATACAAAGGTAACTTCCTGGTCCGAAGCTGGAAGTTTCACTAGAAGACCTAAAACTTATCTGAAAAGCGATTTATTCTATTAAGGCAGCGTTGATGTATGTATCAAACATTATTTATAGCAATAATCTTACTGACTTGTGACTCTAAATCAAATGACCCTGTAGAATACAATAATGTTGACATACTCCAGATTAGAGTAGTAGGGCTGTTTGTTTTGTTTGCCATAATGACTGCTGTGCCTTCCATCTTTAATATTACTGCTACCCTATTTCTAGGTTTGGAAAGCCAGGTTAAATGGCTACGAGGAGGCTGTGAAATTATTCCAAAAGATTGTGGATGAGAAGAGCCCAGAATGGGCAAAATATTTGGGTCTAATAAAGAAGTTTGTAACAGAGTCTAATGCAGTTGCCCAGTTAAAGGGTCTGGAAGCTGCTCTGGTCTTCGTGGAAAATGCACATGTCGCAGGAAAGTAAGTAGAATCTATGTTCTTTACATACGGGCTAAATTATTATTAATAATAACCTATTATTGCGGTAAATGCACAAAATATACAATGCAGTCAGAATTTGTTTTCTAGAATGTGTGTAGTGGATGCAGTAAGAGTATTTGAATGCAGTGTGTGTTCAGCGAGGGTGGGGGGGATTTTAATTTTTAACATTTTTCCCTGGTGGCATGGACTGTGCAGAGGGGACCCAGCAGCAAGCTTACTTACCTTCCCTTCAGCTCCCCTGTCTAACTCTTGCGGCCTGCGTGCTGCCATGGTAACCCATGGCAACGCTCTGACGGCCGCAAGATTTAGAGGGGAGCTGATGGGAAGGTAAGAGCTTGCTGCTGGGCCCCCCCAGGACCACCGGGCTTCTCATGGGCCCGGCGGTCCTGGTCTGTATTATCAGCAATATCGATATCTCTGTAGGCAGATACCGATATTGCCGAAAATACCGGATATCAGCCAGACCGATAATCGGTCGATCTTTAATATGAACACTCGGCGAAAGGATTAAAGGGGCACAAATTTAACTTGCAGACTAATAATATAAGCTAAAAACTAGGCATGTAAGTGGGTGCTCCTCCCTTCCCCAATGATATAATTACATAATTTTCAGGACCCAGGATATTATCCAGGGGTTTATCTCGTAACACAGAATGAGTGCAACTCATCAGTCAAACCATATCTTAGACGTCTTACAAATAGTCTGATTTAACATTTTGTGAATCTGGTTATAGGCAGGGGCGTATTAGCCGCGAGGCAAACAAGGCATTTGCCTTGGGCGGCATTTTCCAGGGGGCGGCAAAAAACGCCGCCCCCAAATGCCCAAGGCAAATGTCTTGTTAGCCTTGCGGCTAACAGACCTGCTGGGCTGGTTGCTGGGCGGCCGGCGAGGGAGCTCTTCCCCTGAGCTCTCTGCTCAGCTCCCTCGCGCGCCGCCCGCAGAGTGAGACTGGGAGCCGGAATATGACGTCATATTCCGGCTCCGCCTCCCAGCCTCACTCTGCGGGCGGCGCGCGAGGGAGCTGAGAAGAGAGCTCAGGGGAAGAGCTCCCTCGCCGGCCGCCCAGCCTGCCCGCCAGTGCCGTCCTGCAACCACTTGACCACAGGGAATTGGAGAACCCCCCCACCCCCAGCATTCCCAAAGGTGGGGGGGGGGAGGGGGGAGTAAAAAAAAAAAAAAAAATGTGTTAATGTGACTGTGTCTGATAGTGTGTGTGTCTGATAGTGTGAGTGTGTGTGTGTGTCTGATAGTGTGAGTGTGTGTCTGATAGTGTGTGTCTGATAGTGTGAGTGTGTGTGTCTGATAGTGTGAGTGTGTGTGTCTGATAGTGTGAGTGTGTGTGTCTGATAGTGTGAGTGTGTGTGTCTGATAGTGTGAGTGTGTGTGTCTGATAGTGTGAGTGTGTGTGTCTGATAGTGTGAGTGTGTGTCTGATAGTGTGAGTGTGTGTGTCTGATAGTGTGAGTGTGTGTCTGATAGTGTGAGTGTGTGTGTCTGATAGTGTGAGTGTGTGTGTCTGATAGTGTGAGTGTGTGTCTGATAGTGTGAGTGTGTGTGTCTGATAGTGTGAGTGTGTGTGTCTGATAGTGTGAGTGTGTGTGTCTGATAGTGTGAGTGTGTGTGTCTGATAGTGTGAGTGTGTGTGTCTGATAGTGTGAGTGTGTGTGTCTGATAGTGTGAGTGTGTGTGTCTGATAGTGTGAGTGTGTGTGTCTGATAGTGTGAGTGTGTGTGTCTGATAGTGTGAGTGTGTGTGTCTGATAGTGTGAGTGTGTGTGTCTGATAGTGTGAGTGTGTGTGTCTGATAGTGTGAGTGTGTGTGTCTGATAGTGTGAGTGTGTGTGTCTGATAGTGTGAGTGTGTGTGTCTGATAGTGTGAGTGTGTGTGTCTGATAGTGTGAGTGTGTGTCTGATAGTGTGAGTGTGTGTGTCTGATAGTGTGAGTGTGTGTGTCTGATAGTGTGAGTGTGTGTGATAGTGTGAGTGTGTGTGATAGTGTGAGTGTGTGTGATAGTGTGAGTGTGTGTGATAGTGTGAGTGTGTGTGATAGTGTGAGTGTGTGTGATAGTGTGAGTGTGTGTGATAGTGTGAGTGTGTGTGATAGTGTGAGTGTGTCTGATAGTGTGAGTGTGTCTGATAGTGTGAGTGTGTCTGATAGTGTGAGTGTGTCTGATAGTGTGAGTGTGTCTGATAGTGTGAGTGTGTCTGATAGTGTGAGTGTGTCTGATAGTGTGAGTGTGTCTGATAGTGTGTGTGTCTGACTGTGTGTGTGTGTGTCTGACTGTGTGTGTGTGTGTCTGACTGTGTGTGTGTGTGTCTGACTGTGTGTGTGTGTCTGACTGTGTGTGTGTGTGTCTGACTGTGTGTGTGTGTGTGTCTGACTGTGTGTGTGTGTGTGTCTGACTGTGTGTGTGTGTGTGTCTGACTGTGTGTGTGTGTGTGTCTGACTGTGTGTGTGTGTGTGTCTGACTGTGTGTGTGTGTGTGTGTCTGACTGTGTGTGTGTGTGTGTGTCTGACTGTGTGTGTGTGTGTGTGTCTGACTGTGTGTGTGTGTGTGTGTCTGACTGTGTGTGTGTGTGTGTGTCTGACTGTGTGTGTGTGTGTGTGTCTGACTGTGTGTGTGTCTGTTAGCTAGTGTATGCGTATCTGTCAGTGAATGTGTGTGTATTTAGAAGGCGGGGCAGGGGGGAAGGGTTGGGTGGGGGTGGCGCGCGTGCGCGCGGGGGGGGTGTCTGAGTTTTGTCCTGCCTAGGGCAGCACAAAACCAAGATACACCACTGGTTATAGGCAGCCTCGAATCCCTGCTCTGCTTCTAAAACGGAGATCAAAGTTGTGTGTCACATTGAATAGGCATACTGGCCGAATGTTTGACTTCTGTGTGAGGCTGTTAGGGCTGCAATAGTGCTAAGCATTCTAACTTCTGAGAATCCTGAAATAAAGCTAGTTTATTTTCAGAATTGAGAGTGAACTATGTGACATTACTGCTGCAATCTAAGGTTTAATTTTAAACCTGTTTAGTATGCATCTTTGGATGGAATGTATTACTCTTCTTACTATTATCACACTAATCACCTTTTTCTTGGTAGAACCACAGGGGAAGTAGTGTCTGGAGTTGTAAATAAGGTATTTAACCAGCCAAAAGCCAAGGCAAAGGAGCTTGGCTCTGATATCTGCCTCATGTACATAGAGATAGAAAAGGCAGAAGCTGTACAAGAAGAGCTGTTAAAAGGTCTGGATAATAAGAACCCAAAGATTGTGGTGGCCTCGGTGGAGACACTGCGGCGAGCACTGAGGTAAGTGCTTCTAACTAATTGTTCTTGCCTCCGAACCCCCGCAGCCTAATTTCCTATTTCATGATTTATCCCTCTTCATTTGTAGTGAATTTGGTTCAAAAATAATGACACTGAAGCCAATTATTAAAGTGTTGCCAAAGCTCTTTGAGTCCCGTGAGAAGGCAGTTCGAGATGAAGCTAAACTCTTGTCAGTGGAGATATACCGCTGGATAAGGGATGCTCTGAGGCCTCCTTTGCAAAACATTAATCCTGTGCAGGTGAGTAACATGTGGTAATTTACATGCAGAGGACATTTAGCCAACTGCCTGGAGAGTTGCACTAGTGAATTGAGTTTCTGTATCACAATAGGCAACTTATAGCAGTTTGCTGCTGGGTGTAGTCATTGAAACCTAATTGCAGCTTTTACCTTCTTGCTTGGTACTGGAGGCAACTTTTAGGAGTCCTCCCTCCACCCGTTTGACATCTACACTGTAGTCACAAGGTCACATTGAAGAATAGTGGGAAATTGACTCAAACTT
The DNA here is from genome assembly GCF_036172605.1 of Pelobates fuscus. NCBI lineage: Eukaryota > Metazoa > Chordata > Amphibia > Anura > Pelobatidae > Pelobates > Pelobates fuscus. Next base: position 125,387,225 of record NC_086328.1, on the reverse strand, counting down.
CCCCCTTTTCCCATACTCCTATTTTTTTTTTCTATCAGCTTAAAGACCTAGAGGAAGAGTGGGTGAAGCTTCCCCAGTCTGCTCCGAAACAGAGCCGCTTTCTGCGTTCACAGCAAGATCTTAAGGCAAAGTTTGAGCAGCAGGCCGCCGCTGGAGATGGTGGAGGTGGGTGCCTTTGCACAGCGCTTTCATTCAGTAGTGTGCAATAACCGTTTGCCCCTCTAAACGGTCATTCTCCCAGTCACAGCTCTGCATAATTTCAATGTTGATGGGGCACTTGCTCTAAGCGCTGAGTGATTTAGAACCTTGGTTAGAGCTGCGGTACCTTTTACAAATTACCAGTCCCTCAGAGCTGTCAGGCAGTGAGAATGCTTGGTAATGCCTGCCTAAAATCTGTTTTGCCACAGTGCTTCAGCAATGAACTTTTAATGGTAAATATCTCTTAAATCATATGTACTACTTAATTTTATAGATTTATAACACACCCGTCCCTACCCCCTCATAACTTGCTACAAATATCTCCACGCCTTTAAAGACCGTTATGTACATCTTCTCCTAGATGAAGAGTGTGAAGAGGAGGCTATACCACAAGTTGATGCTTACGAGTTGCTGGAAGCTGTTGAGATCCTCGCGAAGATGCCCAAAGATTTCTATGATAAAATTGTAAGTATGGCTGTTTGCGTTGGCCATTACTAATAATGAAACATGGCTGCCTGTAATTTCTGAAAATATTTAAAATCTTCATTAACAGGAGGCCAAAAAGTGGCAGGAGAGGAAGGAAGCTCTGGAAGCTGTGGAGGTTCTTGTAAAGAATCCAAAGCTTGAGGCTGGTGATTATGGTGATCTAGTGCGTGCTCTGAAAAAGGTAACAATGTTTATATATATTCGAATTGCCTCTATTATCGAAGTTCCCCTAACTAAATATTCCTTCTGTTCAAAGATTTAGTACAGTGACATGTTGCCATTGGGTCATTCATACATTTCTTGGTGTGTTTTGTGTGAGGGGGAGGGTTTTTATTTAGTGGTTTTTTTTTTTGTTTTTTTTAAATGTATTTTTTCCTTTTACTTGCAGGTTGTTGGAAAAGATACAAATGTGATGCTTGTGGCTCTAGCTGCCAAATGTCTGGCTTGTCTAGCCAGTGGTCTCAGGAAGAAATTTGGAACCTACGCTGGAATTGTGAGTTATTGGCTTGAACTTGTTTCCTCCCTTTTTTTATTTTTTAAATTTTTTTTCCTTTTTTTTTTTTTTAATTCTAGAAAGCTTGAGTCACTTTCACTCTTCACATCGAAGTCTTGGGCAGCTAGAAAAACAATCTAACAATGGTGCAAGCTGTTAAAAGCTCAGATGGTTTATGTGCAGCATACAACTGGTATAAAGCCAATGGTGCTCTTTATGTTTACTGTGACAAACTGTAGCATAGCTGGTTCTTGACTTGAGTGCATTGTTAGAGGGACAACAAAGCACTTAGAAATGCACTCATCACATTACCCACTTTAGCCTACTCTTCTGGTTATATTACAAGGAGGCTCTCTCGTTCTCCTTTCCAACAATCTGGAGAGCTCCCCAGCACTTAAAGCCTTAACCTCAGACCTCTTAATGGGTGAAACCTCTGTTATTTTTCAGTTCTTGTCCAAATGCTTCTGCGATCACTCTTTCTTATTCTCCATGCGCTGAGCATCTCGTCTCATGGCACGAGTATACAGTGCACGCTCTGTCCGTACAAGAACTTGAACGGATAACAAGGAAGTGTTATTTCCTACCGTGTCTGTCTCCACATGCTTATGGAGTGGAAGTTCTGCGGGCCACATCTCTTTCCCACTGTCTTACAAGTCCTTTCTTTGCAGGTTGTGCCAACAATATTGGAAAAATTTAAGGAGAAGAAGCCACAGGTAGTCCAGGCTCTACAAGAAGCAATAGATGCCATATTTCTCACAGTGAGTGCCCTGTTAACCCAAATCTTCAGCTTGATATGGCGACCATGTGAAAGCTTTGCTCAACTCATTTTCTTGTCTATAATCTTATTTTTTTTGTTAGACAACATTGCAAAACATAAGTGAAGATGTCCTTGCTGTTATGGACAACAAAAACCCATCAATAAAACAACAAACCTCTCTATTTCTTGCGAGAAGTTTCCGCCACTGCACACCCACCACTCTGCCCAAGGCCATGCTGAAACCTTTCTGTGCGGCGCTCCTCAAGGTATAGTCCACACTGATTAATGATCCGTATTTTAAATCCCACTGAAAACCAGGACACTTTTTGTTAATACTTTCCAAATAACGAATACATGTTTTAGCTATATATAGATTTACATATATACTTAAATACTCCTGGTCTACTTGAATCTAGCTTTTCGCCTTTGGGTTAGAGTGGTCTACTGAAAACTTATTTGCAACTTGTTTTTTCCATCTGCCTAATTACAAGTTTTCTGCATTTTGTGTTTATAATCTGCATAGAGAGGGGACTATAGAAGGTTTTTATGTACTAATTTTTTTTTTTAATGTCAATTTTCTTCACCTCACCACAGCATATCAATGACTCTGCTCCAGAAGTAAGGGATGCCGCCTTCGAAGCACTTGGCACAGCGCAGAAAGTGGTAGGAGAAAAGGCTGTCAATCCATTTCTTATGGATGTGGACAAGCTGAAACTCGACCGTGTAAGTCACACGAAGAATCAATTTGATTTCAAGATTTCCATCGGTTACTAGTTCTGTTTCTTGTAGTAAATAGGATCATTATTTTTGAATTATAACGTTGATCAATCCCCGTTGTGCAGCCTCTCATTCTCTGAAACTAGCTGGCTAAAATGGAATAGCAGCCTGATTTTTTATTTCCGTCTCACAATTTTTCAGATCAAAGAGAGTGCAGACAAGGTGGAACTGGCCAACGGCAAGAAACCGGTTTCTGCGGATAAGAAGGACTCTAAAGGTCCAGCTGTAGCTGCTGGAAAGTCAGCTCCTGGTGCTGTGGAGAAAGATGCAAAGGAGCCAGTCAAAGCTGGCCCCCCTCCAAAAAAGCCTTCGGCTGTTAAGGTATTTTCAAAGAGGGCAGAGATGTTGGTCTTTAATACACTGGGGTTTGGAATGTGCAGCGGATGCACCCTGGTTTTGATTTAATGGAGATTTGGTTTTGTTCCAGCCTGGTGGACCCGTGAAGAAGACCAAACAATCAGCATCTGGTGGAGGAGCTGCCAAGTCGAAGAAGGGAGAGGTTAAAGAGATCATTGAGCAGGAGCTCTCGGTGAGTATATGGACTTTAAATCAGTCAGAGGTTACTAGTCTTTTTTTGAAGCCTATGTAAGCAAGATCTGTCTCCTAGCCCGAGGCATGTGAGGAGAAAGCAGCAGCTGTACTCCCAGCATCATGCATGCAGTTGTTCGACAGTGGTAACTGGAAGGAGAGACTTGCAAGCATGGAGGAGTTTCAGAAGGTATGACACCCTGCTCCCTGCCAATTGCATGTATCACGACTGCAGCTCTAAACTGGAAGCTGTGTTTTTAATGAAACATTTGTTTCTAGGCTGTGGAGTCCATGGAAAGGAGTGATATACCCTGCCAGGCACTGGTCAAAATGCTGGCAAAGAAACCTGGATTTAAAGAAACAAACTTCCAGGTAAATAACAGAGCTTGTTGGCTTGGTATGGATGGACCCTCCCTTGTATTATAGTACTTGGCTGTGTGCGACCATTTGCAAACGTTGGGACCAGCCCAAAAGTCTATCTAAGCAAGTGAGGTTTTAACTTATTTAGAACAATCTATAGATTACATCATGCTGCCAGGGATAAGAAGTTAATTTTGACTACTTTTAAAATCTCCCTTTTGGCACTTTCCCTCATGAATATTTAGTAAACCAGTTAGACTTTACTATTCATTAAAGGGGCACTTGCATTTTTTTCTCACCACTTCTATTAAAAATTTAGGATGTTACCTATAGCTTTTAATGCCAAGACCATTGGCTGCTCTTTTTGTATAAAGGACAATGGATGCTGTCGCCATGGGATACCACTTCAAGCCGTGATTATGGGCGCCTGCAATAATTTGAAGCATAGAACATATCTAATTAGGGGAAGGTTTTTGTCTCTAAAATCTAAGACGAGATATAGAGATGTATATATTTGTTTCTTTGTAGGTTATGCAGATGAAGTTACACATTGTGGCACTCATTGCACAGAAGGGAAATTTTTCTAAAACGTCCGCTCATGTGGTCCTGGACGGTCTGGTAGATAAAGTTGGAGACGTGAAGTGTGGAGGAAATGCCAAAGCGGCTCTGAGTGCTATTGCAGAGGCTTGCTCCCTGCCTTGGACTGCAGAGCAGGTGAGGTGCAAAGTCCTTTAACATGGCTCAGCCACTCTTCTCATCCATGTGCATCTAATACCAATGATGTCTCCACAATACAGGTTGTGTCACTAACTTTTGCACAGAAGAATCCCAAGAACCAATCTGAGACTTTGAACTGGTTGTCAAATGCCATTAAAGAGTTTGGATTTACAGGGTGAGTAAAGATGGCATTAATCCAAATTTCTAAGAATAACGGTTACCAGTTTCAATTCAGTTTCTTAAACTTTAAATACCAGCAGCTGTTGGTAAGGACCGCCTAGTCATCCAGCAAGTATCCGATTCAAGGGAGCTTATAAGCAAAATGATCAGCTTTACTGAAATCTACTCTATGGTTAAACTGAACCATAAAAGTTCAGGATTTGCATTGGTAGACTTTATGAGGGGTTTTTTTTTTTTTTTTAGTCAGCCTTGTGTTTTTGGTTTTTTTTATTGTTTGAATAAAGCTTTATTTTTTTATTTTTTTTTAACACAGACTGAATGTGAAGGCATTTATCAGTAATGTGAAGACTGCTCTTGCTGCTACAAATCCAGTAAGTATCTTGTGTGTTGAATGTTGTAATCCTTAGTGCCTCTTCCTGCCTAAATATGTGCTTCCTTTTCCCTTTAGGCCATTAGAACATCTGCAATCACTTTGCTAGGTGTGATGTATCTGTACATGGGAGCCCCACTGCGCATGTTCTTTGAGGAAGAGAAGCCTGCTCTCCTATCTCAAATTGATGCAGAGTTTGAAAAGGTTTGTGTGGTTGCCAGATGTAAAACAAATGTTGTATCTATACTAATGAATGTGACATAGTATGGCCTATTTTCATCTTCAGATGAAGGGGCAGACTCCTCCTGCACCAACTCGAGGCTCTTTAAAAGGAGGAACAGGAGGTGAGGAGGGTGATGATGGAGATGAACCAGAAGAAGATTCTCCTCCTGATGTAATGGATCTTCTGCCAAGATCGGACATCGGGTGAGTTGCAGTTTGCAATGACATTTATTTTTTGTTTTGTTTCTCCACAATCTCTTATGAATAAGTATTAAATAGATTTCTTCTAACGTTCTCCTAGTGACAAGATCACTTATGACTTGGTGGCCAAAATTGGTGATAAAAACTGGAAAATACGTAAAGAAGGGCTTGATGAAGTTGCCACTATAATTAACGAGGCCAAGTTTATACAGCCGAACATCGGAGAGCTTCCAGCTGCACTGAAAGGCCGTCTTAACGATTCAAATAAAATTCTAGTATGTTTGTTTCAACTTCAGTATTTTTAAACAATTTCATTACACTTAAAAACCTTGCAAATATAAATGTGTTTTTTAAACTAATTTGTGTGGATGTATATTCAGTTGTTTTAAATAAATGTTGCACTTGTGTTTTTCCTCTTGTTTTGTTTGTGAACTCCCCGCCAGCCAGCTTATTTTTCTTATTCCTTCTAGGTTCTTCAAACATTAAGCATCCTCCAGCAGCTTGCTACTGCCATCGGGCCAAATATCAAGCAGCATGTGAAGATCCTTGGGATGTCTATTATTACAGTCCTGGGGGACAGCAAAGTAAGAGACTCTCTAGGCACCCAGAAAAATTTTATTGCAGTGTCCCTGTCCACTTAATCCTGCAATGAAAATCATTTGCAGATTACCCTATAGAATCTGGGGCAAAGAACCTGTCAATTTTCAGGACCGGCGTTCACGGTCTCCACACGCTACATGGAAACACTGAACGCTTCCCATAGAGATGCATGGGAATTTGCCAAACATGCACACTAACCTCCCAATGCTTCCTTATGGGGAAGCTTTGGATCAGCTGATATCATCCACATTGATTTCCTCCAGTGAGGGTGGGGCGCAATCATTGTAGAGATTACTGTACAAACAATGTCAATGTTTTGTTCTTTATTTGTAGTGAACGGTACATTCTTAAACTTTCTTCTCAAGCCTATTTTTAAAGGGGCTTTTATTGTTGGTTGTACTTAACCAGTTTAATGTTGTTGAATGTTTTGGGGAAGGGGGGGCTCTTGTGAAGATGTTACTGTAGATTTTCATTGTGAACATGTAAGGAACAAGTTTGTTCAGTCTACTTGATATCTTACACATAAGGTTGCTGTAATTTTATGCAAAGTAATGACCCTGACCCTGACACTCTCTCCATGCAGGCAAATGTGAGAGCTGCAGCCTTGGTTTGCCTGAATGCATGGGCTGAACAAACCGGCATGAAGGATTGGTTAGAAGGAGAAGACCTGTCCGAGGAGCTGAAAAAGGAAAATCCTTTCCTAAGACAAGAGGTAAACCTTTCTCGTATGAATAACCTTGAGCCGACTCTTGGACAGGGAACAAACCATTAAAATGTTCCTTTCTCCCCTCCCTACTGTAATGGTGCGTTAACTGATATGCGTGGGTATGTTTGTTTACTTTTCCAGCTCCTGGGGTGGTTGGCAGAGAAGCTGCCTACCTTGCGAGCAGCACCATCCGATCTATTCTTGTGCATTCCCTATTTGTACAGCTGCTTAGAAGACCGCAATGGGGATGTTCGCAAGAAAGCTCAGGAGGCTCTTCCAGTGTTTATGATGCACATTGGGTTTGAAAAAATGTCAAAGGCCACAGGTAAACTCAAGGTATGTGACATGCAAAGAGTATTTTGTTAAGGGGGTTATTTTGTTGCTTTGTAACCGGAATTAAAGTGATACTTTGGCATTTTACCTTTATTTGTAAAACTGTTTTCTATTTCAGCCAGCGTCCAAGGACCAGGTGTTTTCTTTACTGGAGAAGGCAAAAGCTACCATGCCTGCCAAACCTGCTCCTCCTCCAGGAAAGGCATCATCTAAACAGCCTGGGGCAGCTGCCACGTCTTCTGCGCCTCCTGCTTCTGCAGGTAAGCACTAGACTCTGTTCAAAGCATCACAGTATCGCTCAAATGGGAATGGAATGTATGACATTGACTCGTTTTGGTCAATGGCTTTTGCTATGTTTTTCCCTTTAGTCTCCTGAATATTGTAGTATAAAGTTGGTTCCATATAAACACTAACCATGCTATTCTCCTCTGTGGGTGAAGCTGCTTCAGATTCCGGGTCATCTGCATCAGATTCCAAACCAGATCCCAAAAAAGTCAAACCTGGGGCTCCAGCATCAAAAACAAAGGTAATTCACGCCAGTGGCATTTGGAGATGTTACCCTAGGAAGAGAGCAAGTTCATTATTTGGAAATGTATTTGTTTTGGGAACTGTCAAACCCATGTGAGCATCATGGATGAGTTGCAGACTAGCTTCACAAACTCACCTTCCCCCTAAACAGACTTTCTCTATCAGGCATATTTTTTTTTATTTTTTTTTTTGTCATGTTCCCCTACCTCGAAAGTCTGTTATCAAACGTTTTATTACTCTGTTCTTACTCTTCTCTTAAAATTGACCAGCAAACTATACATTTCATTCTATAATGTGTTGGTCCTTTATTCAGAGTTATTTTTTCGTCTGTATAAGAATACGATTTGCCCATGTCATATCAAGAGGTAATTTTTCTGTAGACCCCATCGGTATCATCTGAAGTCAATAACAGCATGAACCAATCTAAAGCCAACACCAGTCTGACCAAAGCAAAGCCAACAAAACAGGTATCGAAGGGGTGGTAACCCAGCATGTATTTCTAACCTCTGCACCTTCTGGGTGTGCAAGTCACATATTGCTTGTGCACTTCTGGGGAATTCACAAAGACCTTCCAAGTAACAGCACTTCTCTGTTCACCACCTTTTGGCTCTAGGGTACTTGAGGACATGGCTCTGAAAGCATCTGTACGACTACCAGTTAAAAACATGCACTTCCTTACCATGACTTTTTAAACACTGTAGGTGGGCTTTACATGTCAAAGAAGCTGATGGGGGATGATGAGTTGCACTGAATGGGACTTGTGGTGCTGTGCACTGTGGGCCCAACAGACCCGCTCTGGTGACAAAACTATGTGCACAGGGGCCAGCTGACTCCAAAGCTTCCATGAATGACATTCACAGGAATATTTTTATGTTCTACAGCTGACAATGGCTTATTCCAGATCCAGTTCATTGAACACTCCTTAAGAGATAAATATCTCCTCTTAAAATGTGGATTAAATAAAACCTGGAGCCATATTCTCGAACAGATATTGGCCACCTACATTTTGGGGATTTCAGATCTATGTCATAGCTTCACAACCGGTTGGCACATACATCGTATTCTGACTCCACTTACAATGACTTAATCATAAAAAATATGCATTTATTTAATGATCAGGTTGTTCCTGGAAAGAAAGTGCCAGTCAAACCTAATGCGAAGGATGAAGAGGATCGATCTGGTCCCATTTTCATCATTGTCCCAAATGGGAAGGAGCAGAGATTGAAAGAAGAGAAGGGGTTAAAGGTAAGACCTTGGTTAATTTTAGTTATAACACAGAAGGGGAAAGTCCTGGAACGTTGGTCTTAAACTCTCCCTCTTAAGAGTTTATGGTTTTCTCTTCCCGAACATGCTGGAAAGCTGCAGCCTTTCAGTATTAAGAGTGATCTTACTACTTGAGATGAATTAACTGCCCAGACAACCTTCTAGGCATTGTAGGCCATCATACTACCTAACCTACCTAAATGTGTGCTACGTGAAATTGTTCTGCAGACAATCTGCTACATTTAGACTTGAGAAATTGCCTTATAAATGCCACTCTTACACTACAGGTTCCATCACAAAATGGCCTGGTGGGGTAGATATTGTGGTGACATCTTGGTTTGTCAAATTGCATTTTCAGTTTTTTTTCACTAAACGGAGAATAACTGGAATTCAAAGTGAATTTCAAATGTATAAAAAGCCAAACTGAAAGCATAGCAAATAATATACATACAATGGGTGGAATGGTTCGGTTCAGGGTAAAAGATGATGATATGGAGACAAGTGGAATAACTGTGGAGATAAAATAATATACAAGCACCTAGTGCAATATCACAGTATAAGTAAAAACAGCGTAAGATGTGGGATTCAGTACTCACAAGGAGGGAGCCAATTGGAAATGGGGGACTAAATCCTTTTAATAATAAGTAAAGTGCAGGTATATAGCAATGTATAATAAAAAACAAAAACAAAAAATAAACTCAATAAAATCCACTAAGACTGTGGTAATATGAATAAGTCCTCTGTGGGGATAAAAAACTTGCAAAACGCGTTTTGCCCAAGTCCTGGGCTTCCTTAGTTGCTGGTGGTGTCCTGTTCGAGGGCATACTTTTATATCTGTTCAGGGGAATGTTCACTTCCGGGTTCGTGCACTTTCCCCGTTTCTGGTCGCATGTCTGTGACGTACTTCCGGTCCGCGGTCTGTTTGCCAGATCGTTGTTGGATCGCATATGCGTTCCAAATTTTCAACAAACTTTATTGTTCTCATTTTCAAGTCCATAAACAGTGGGAATATCGGGTTAAGTGTCCGTTTTTAATAAAATACATAAAGTAAAAATAAATTAATCAACCAATTGCAGGTATTCATAAATAGGGCATGCAAATGGATATAAATACAAAATATTGTAGAAACCCTAAAAATAAAGAGAAATTTATTCCTGAGTATATACATTGTTAATTTTCTTTCTTAACAGTAATGTGGATCTTGTGTGCAGAATTAATAAAAACATTCATGAGAGATATAATGGAGAAGAGAGGGAAGGGCAATTCCTAAAAAGGGAATCTAAAACATATTACAGGAGAAGAGCATAAAAATATTAGACCATGTAGGATCATGTAGAAATTGGTTATAAAATTAAACATATATACTTAAAACTCTCAGAGGTACAACTCTGGCATAATATCCTAGAGGTCCCAATGTTACTGTATAAAAATAAAATTGAAAGTGCTATATTAGTATATTAAAAAAATAGTATGTTAAAAAATATATTATAAAAAATGACAGATTTCAAAATCTGCATTAAGGCCATTAGGTATAAGAGTATTAAAGTTAAAAATAAATCTCATTTCTTCTTTACCCAGCTGATTAGTATAATTGCCTCCCCTCCAATCCTTTTGAACTAATTTTATTGCACAAAAAAATAGGCCTGTGGGGTCTTGGCTGTGTTGAATTTTTTAAAGTGCTGAGAGACAGAATGCGTTTTTCGAGGCCTTTTTTGATATTGCGGACATGTTCCGCAATCCTCACGTTTAGGGGCTGTATAGTTCTTCCTATATACAGGAGATTTCAGGACATAGATGATTCCTTTAGAGTGACATGTAAGGTGATCTCTGATTTTGTATGGTCGTCCTATTGTTCCGCCTATATCTGTAAGGTGTCTTTTCTTATTTTTTGTGACTCTGCATGGTAAGCACTCTCCACAGCCATAAAAGCCTATCAAATTGTTCATAAAGTGCTTGGGTTTTGTAGTTTCTAAATTGCTTCTGCCTAACATATTTTTAAGGTTATTTGTGCCTTTGTAGATCATTCTTGGTTTAGGAGGTAGAATATCCTTAGCAGACTAGGAGAAGTTCAGAAATTTTAACTTTAAAATTTAAATTCTCACTTTGAATAATCCTTTGTGTTTTGTTCCTTTCCTTTTAGCTGCCCTAACATCATACTAAAACATGTCCTTCAAATGGATTGGGTCCAATAGATGTACCACTCCTAGTTGAATAGCTGTAACTGAAAAATTTTCATTGACTTGTAGGTTCTAAAATGGAACTTTACTACCCCTCGAGATGAATATATTGAGCAGCTAAAGATACAGATGTCAACATGTATTGCTAAATGGCTCCAAGATGATCTTTTCCACGCAGACTTCCAACGCCATATAAAGGGCATGAATGTGATGATGGAGGTAAGTGGCAATGTGTGTTTTCTCCATTACAATATGTAAATATGATCGCTTGCCTGCCCAAAACAGGTGGGCAGATTCACATGCATCTGCTCACAAACAAAAACCTCTCTTTTGGGATCACAGTGGTCAATACTAGAAGTGTACCTGTATGAATTCTCAACTCTAGCTCTATACAGATTGGCTGTTTTGTTTTAAACAATCTGTGAAATTGGTGTGTTCCCTTTTTAGAACCATAAAGTGCCTGCCATTGTGCAAAATAAATTTTACTTTCAGGTCAACTTAATACAAGGATGCCTCCTTATGGTGATGGTTCTAATCACCAGAACAACTACGGCTTATTTTAGTTTTGTTTTGTATAACCTGTCCCTGCGGGCCTTTTAATGTAAAACTGCCTTTTCAGATAAATTGCAGTGTTTACATTGCTGCTTAGTCACTCAGACTGCCTCTAGAGTGGCTTCCTGCAGCACTGGCATTCCGAGTCTTTATGTTCTGCATGGAGACGCTGAACACATCCCATAGAGATGAATCGATTCAAGATGAGTAGATGCGGTTTTGCCGCAATAGTCTCCAATGCTTTCCTATGGGAAAGCATTGCATTGGCTGAGATCCTAAAGTTTGCTCTCTGCTGTCTGCTACGGAGTGAGGTGGGCCAGCCACACTGAGGGTTGAAAAGGTTAAGTAATCTTTTTAAATGGGGCGGTCTCCTAAACTGATTTTTACCACTCTAGTCTCAGGAATAAATGTTTGTGTTCCTGACCTATGTTGTTCTATCCCTAGCCTCTATTCTCCCTGAGATTATAAATTGCTAATTGAACATGTCACCCACATTCCCTTCTCAGCAGGTTGTGGATATCTCATGTTTATGGGGTTGTCACTGTTACATTGAAACCTTCACATCAGACATGTGATCCTGAATTCATATAAGTGCTTCAAACTACTTCCTGTGTAATTTGCACTTTATTTTTCTAGCATTTAGAAAGTGAAAAGGATGGTGTGATGAGTGTTTTGGATCTGGTCCTGAAGTGGTTTACTCTGCGCTTCTTTGACACGAACACTAGTGTCCTAATGAAGTGCTTGGAATATTTGAAGCTGCTTTTCACCATGCTTAGCCAAGAGGATTACCATATGACTGAGCTGGAAGCCAACTCCTTCGTCCCTTACCTACTACTTAAGGTAAATGCCTTTTTTCTACACATCTAGGAATTCTGGTGGCGGCTGCTGGAGGATGATGAGTTGCACACAAGGATCCATAGTGCTGTGTACTGTGGGGCCTGACAGAGCTAGACTGGTGACAAGAACAAGTGCACAGGGGCCAGCTGACTCCACGCAGCCTTTACTAGAACTGGGGACAAAATACATTTCACAATCTAATGTAAAATAATGTGCATCAAGATGTTATACATATTGCTTTGTCAGCAGCTTAATGGGTGTAACACCCACTGCCACCGGCCCTGCTAGAACACTTCTCAGATAAGGGCAATTCACCTCTGACGCAAACTTGCTGGCTTCATTGCCAGCATGTTGCCATCTGACCAGGGTAACATCAAGCACTCTGTTCCTGTACTGCTGTAACTGATGCAAGAAATGCGGAGTGGTGGATAACCATGGCAACCTCTGCACATTCACGGTTTGCTTTGCCAGAGAGTAGGTCTCTCCTGCTATCCCTATTAGATTTACAGCTGGGGGAGGATCCATTTTGAAATGGGTATTTCTCTCGATCTATATATTTGCCAATAATTCTGCTAGCACAATGTATAGATGCAACTATTTATTGTTTAGAATGAGCTGAAGTTGTGTGTATCTTGACAAAGTGAAAACTTTTACTCCAGGCAGGAAACTACCCACTTTCTAAAAGGCTTTAAGATTTAGGACCAATGGCACATCTGACCACTAATGCCTTCATTCGTAAATAATTTATGCTATTACTTTGCACAAATGTTTTTATTTTTATTGCGGAGTGTGGTACTGAAATGCAAATAGAAATCGAAGGCTAGTACTATACGTGATGTGACTAGGTTTTAATATAGTAAAATTGATAGAAATCTCCACCATATGAATTACAACGCTTTATTGTACACTTTTCTACAAAGTGCTGTATTTGACCCATCTAACTCTAATTTATATTTTGTCTGTAAACAGGTTGGAGAGTCAAAGGATCTTGTACGTAAAGATGTGCGTGCCATTCTAACAAAGATGTGCCAGGTGTACCCAGCCAGCAAGATGTTTGTTTTTGTCATGGATGGAACAAAGTCGAAGAACTCCAAACAGAGGGCTGGTAAGAGCTTGTTTGGCCAATAGAACCTTAAAGTGATGGCTCTGGGGTGGTGGTTGTCTTCAATATATATAGTTTTATGGCATATTGCGTTTGTGCCCCCCTCTTCTTGTGCCAAAATTGCCCATTGCTTCGTTTGTGCTTTTGTCTTTTGCCATCTTTGGATTAACATTATAAATGTATTTATTTTTAAAAAGGTTGTGCTTGCTGGATTAGTCTTTTCAGCTTAGTTACGGTTTCTTTTTCTATGTCTCATTGCCATGTCTTGTTTTCTGTAGAATGCCTGGAGGAGTTGGGTTGCCTAGTGGAATCCTATGGCATGCACGTGTGCCAGCCAACCCCTGCCAAAGCTCTGAAAGAGATCGCTGTGCACATCGGGGACAGGGATACGACTGTACGCAATGGTGCGCTTAACACAATTGTGGCGGTATACAACGTACATGGAGAGCAGGTCTTCAAACTTATTGGAAATGTGAGTAGTTCTCTTCTATGAATCACCCTGCAGATTAAATTCATTCAGCCGGCTTGAAACTCTAGCGAGGGGAATTGGAGTCATTCACTAAAGTGAGAATTGACGGGAATTCAAAGTGAATATCACATTTTGGGCCAATACTTTGGGGAAAATTCTCAGTTATGCTTCCAGGTTGGCTATTTTAGTCTAATATTTTAAACTCCCTCTGCAGTCCCTTCAATTCTCGCATCAGACAAAATCCAACAGGTTTCTTCACTAACGTGATGTAAAGAATAGGACGTGGCGCAGTGGTAGCGGAATATCAACACCATTCACAGACTGCTGGGAACAGCTGGTTCCCAGTTTTATTTGCACTTCATTTCTTGATGGCAATTTAAGGGTAAAATCTTATTGAAACTAGTAGTAAAGGTCCCTGTTTGAACTTTTCTGCTGGATTTCTCATTTAGCCTTTGGACTGCACGTTCTGTTGCTTCTTATTGACGCTTAAAATGTCCATGTTGCTTATGGCTTTTTTTTTTTTTTTTTTTTTTACACTTTTGGAAACTTAAATATGTACAGAGGCCAATCAGGAAGACCTGTATTACTGTAAATATTTCATCCATTCTTCACCCTCACTGGGAGACTTGTTTTTCCACGATTGCCATGGTTTCTGTGCAATAATCTTAATGTCAGGTAGTCCCTAGTGGAATTAAATTGCACTTTTATTTTGGTTCCTAAAAATCCTGTGGATGCGTTCCCACAACTGGAACATGTGACTTTGTTGCTCCATTCTAGAGGAATACTCGTGGCGTTTACAGCCAATTTAGATCTGCATCTTCTTTTCAGCTGTCCGAGAAGGATCTGAGCATGCTAGAAGAGCGGATAAAAAGAGCGGGCAAGAAAACTGCGGCTGCACCAGCTAAACCAGTCGAGGAAAAGCCTCAGCGCGTACAGAACGCCAACACCAGCCTCTTGCGCAAAGCGCCTCCTGAAGATATGTCGTCCAAACTGAAGTAAGTTCTGCTTGTCACTCTTGATGGGTATGGAGTCTACCGCCTATATGAGATCTCTAAATGTTCTGTGCTTCTTTCAATGCTTCTCATTGGACAGAATTATGTATCGCACTTATAGGATGTAAGTACTGTTGCCAAGTGCTTCTGGTCCCTTATCTCCCCACCTACCCACTAGACCCATCATATTGGGTGCTCGATACATTGAATCTTCGTACTTTCCCTTTAAAGAAATATATATATACAAAAAATGTCCTTGTATAAGCTATCCTTTTTAAGTGCATGGTAGTAAGCAGCCAAATTTAGCCGCCTCCTGTAAACTGAAATGTGTCCAGTTTTCCAGATTATACAAAAACCTTGTAGCAGTCTCCAAAGTGTTAATTTTTCGTCACTCAGTGATATTCAATGACTATTTACCCTTCTTTGGTAAAATGCATGTGAATAAACTCTGTGTTGAAATGCCTGTACGATGACTCCTCGCACAAGTAATGCCATAATAACATTGCATTTGTTGGCTCTTTTTCACTTCCCCAGCCAAGCTCGCAATATGGGGGGTAATGCTGAACCACCAGCCCACTCAGTCCCACGTGAATTCCAGCTGGATCTTGATGAAATCGAGCATGACAATGGCACCGTTGGGTGGGAGATACCGGCTCTTGTTCAGCACAAGCTGGATGAAATCTACGATCCGGTCTCAATTCCAGAGCCAAAGTAAGTCTTGCAAATAGTGCTCAATAGCTTTGCATTTGATCTGGTTTGTAGTCTGTGAAAGAACATTGTATATGCATGTGTTGGTTATCTCGTGCCCACTCAGTCTCGAATTCTTACTGCTTAAATTTTGGCATTCTCTCTAATCAGCATCAGGAATGAGGTTGCATGTTCTCCTAGGAGTTAAACCTCACACGAACACTATATGTGATCAGATTCTACAGTGACCACTGGACTATCTTTCCTACACTAGAAAAAGTGTATGTATTTTTAAGTTGTTGTAGGTCTTGTACAATTTGCTATTGTGTGATGTCCAAGAGTAACATCTGTATATCTAAAACAAACAACACATAGAACGGATGCAGTAAACGAGTGGCATCTAGCAAGGAATGATTAATTTTACAATGTGTGCTCAAATGGATCTGAATAAGACTCTTCCTAATGCCTACCTACCACGCCTGCAGGATCCGAGCCATTTCGCCCCACTTTGATGATATGCATAGTAACACAGCTTCTACCATCAACTTTGTGATCTCCCAGGTTGCTAGTGGTGATATCAATGCTAGCATACAGGCTCTGGCCCAGGTAAGATTCAGTTCCTTTCTAACCCATGGTTTGTTTTAATGAATTATATTTCTTAAACACTAGACTCGAGCTTTAAATCCCAATGTAATTTTTGCCGTAGAGTGAATATTGAGGTATTTCAGTGAAAGACCATCTCTCCAATGTTCTAACATTATAAATGTAAATAATTGCACTCTTGGGCAGTAAACAATATATTCCTTGATATTGCTAATGAGTTTAGGTCAAATAACATTTGAAACCCATTTTACAGTTTTTAAAATGGCAGTGCTTAGTTGGGTAGAGGTGTTCTAGCTGTATATAACTGGAATGTTCCCATGCCCCATAGTCATTTTGGTTTTGTAAACTGCCCTCCTATGCTTTCTGCTGTAACACTTTTTTGAGTTTTACATGTTAAAGGCCATGACTGGAGCTCTGTTTGTTTTTACAGATTGACGAGGTACTGAGACAAGAGGATAAGGCAGAGGCCATGTCTGGCCACATTGACCAGTTCCTCATTGCAACCTTCATGCAGCTGCGTCTGGTGTACAATACGCACATGGCAGATGAGAGGCTCGATAAAGATGATATTGTGCGGCTATATAGCTGTATTATTGGCAACATGATATCGGTAAGCAGTCCTCCGTGCTTGTGGATAATCGGCTAAAGCCAGCTTGCTCATTAAGGAAATAGTCTGCCGTAATCTAGCATCTCACTGAATTGTATTGTATTGCATTCAGCCAGTCTCATAGGAAAGCATTTACAATGTTTTTTTTTTTGTACCCATCACATTTCTACTCGTTTTATGTTAACATTGTGTTCTTGGCCATAGCTGTTTCAGATGGAGAGTCTGGCACGGGAAGCTTCAACCGGCGTTCTGAAAGACCTTATGCATGGCCTCATCACTCTCATGCTGGACACTCGTGTTGACGAACTTGAGGAGGGGCAGCAGGTGGTTCGCTCTGTGAACCTCTTGGTTGTGAAGGTGCTGGAAAAATCTGACCAGACAAACATATTGAGGTGGGTTCTCAATCTTTTAGTCCCCGTTGAGGTGAAACCATTTGTGTCCTGTCTTACATTGTCCTGTCTTTACAGTGCTCTGCTGGTGCTTCTCCAGGACAGTCTGCTTGCTACAGCCAGTTCCCCCAAATTCTCTGAGCTGGTTATGAAGGTGAGTGTAAAGTGTTCCACTAAACTGACTTGTAGCAGTACCAGGTAAACTTTTTACACTGTACATCTTATATTTACCCATGACACATTTTCGTACAGCTTAGAGACAACATTTCCATAAGATGTTAATATTATGCACGGATTGTATGATAGATAATGTCTCATCTGTAAATGGTGCATTTTTTTTGCAAGTAATTCTCGTGCCCATTTTTCATAACCTTTGCCTTGTTCTAGGTTCAGTGTGCATGCAGTGTCTAACTTGCCACCCCAAAGGCTCTTCTCACCACTTGTTCATTATTAGAAGGGAGGCTTCCATAATGTGTTGACCAAATGATTCCTTTAGTTTCTTACATTTTCCTGCCTTGGCATCCTTCTAATACACAATGTTAAACCACGTAAACTCTACAGCTGCTATTTAAGGGACACTCTAGATCCCTAATGAAAAGCTTCACGTGGAAACTACAGATTTCAATAGAAATTTACACTCTCCTAAATTGTACAGTTTACACCCTCTGGCTTTTCAAGCAGACAACAGGTCCTGTTGCTTACTGGTTTGGTTAGCTCGGTAAAGCTCAACTCAAGAGGCAGCAATTACCCAGAGCACCTGAGTGACAAGGTCTTCTCATTGGGAAGTCTGTGATTGGACGGCCACAAAGTCTGGGTGTGGTTAGAATGGGAGTGCTTGCTTAATTTGGGGTATATCTATATATGTATTTTGTATATGGACCGTGGAGTGTCGCCTTTAACATAAAGCTATTCATAGAGCAAATTTCTTATCACTATTCAGCTTCTTAGATTTGCCCTCTGCCATTTTCTGTCCACACTGTTTGGCATAACTCCTCCTGCAGACGAGTCCATGATTATGCTTTTCAAACAAGAGGTTTGGGGACCTGATGCACTTATGTTGCGAGTGCCATGCATATCACATTTTGAATCAATACTTCCTTATGGGGGCTGGAGTTTATTTATTTTTTTCCCAACTCTGCTGCTGCAGCAGGAATGCCTACAGTGGCTGAGGAGGATTTGCCCCTGCAATATAAACGTAGTTTAAAACCAAAATTGAGATGGTTTTTAAATTGCAGGGTTACACCTACAGGAACTGTCTTTTTTTTTTTTAGTTGAGATTTGGCCTGGATTATCCTAGTGTGTTTTTTTTATTTATTTTATTTTGTAAGATATATTTTTGTAGTGCAGTGGTTCATACATAAGGTAACAATGAAATATGATTTAAATATGAACCGTAAAAATAGGTATGTGAGTAGGGCAAGAGATGTGTGTTGTTTTAGTGTGTGTAAAAAAAAAAAAAAAGGAAGGCTGACAAACCAGAACACTTACAATACTTACCTTACTTTTCTTTTCCTGGCTATTATCCATGTCAGCATCACCTGTGGGTTAGCTCCTCCCTCCCAGCTGATAGAACAGGAATCTAAATTTCAAATGGTGGTATATAAGGAATCCACCTCCCCAGAATAAGCCGTCTAGTAACCAAGTCAGTCCATAAAAAGGAGAGGGTTTGTTGATGCTGACATGGATATTGGGCAGGAAAAGAAAATTACGGTAAGTATTGTAACAATTTTCTGTTTTCCTGGCCAATCCATGTCAGCATCACCTGTGGAACTTCCCAAGCAAAAGTAAAGGGTGGGTGATAAAACAAAACCAATTATACCATACCAACATTAAACCAAATGTAATCAAACATTAGTTGCGGAATTAGGACATTTCTCCCAAATGAGGAGGCAGATAAGCCTGAAACGTCTAGGCGATAGTGCCGCAAAAAAGTGTTGACCAGATGACCGGGCTATAGCCCCACAAACTTCTTCTGTAGAAGTATCGACCAAAGAGGCCGAGCGTGTGAACACCTTCCAGCACTGGTTTGTCAGTGACTCTGTACGATTTCTGGATCGCAGAAGTAATCCATCTCCTGATAGTAGAAACAGAGGCAGATATACTTTTATGGTAACCAAAAAGGTGCAATAAAATCTACTTGACTTACTAAATTCTAAGACCTAACCACATCCAAATATGCCACAGGGATTCTTCTTCAGAAGAAGGGTTTTCCCCAAGAAAGATGGTAGGATAATCTCCTGGTTCCAGTGAAACTTATCTCCAACAAATTGAGTAAGAGGATGAAAGAGCTTGTAATTCTGAAGGCTGAGGTGATGGCAACAAGGAAAAACCCATTTCAGTGTTAAGACCCCTAAAGATGAAGCCATAGACTTAAAGGGTGTCCCTGTCAGACTATGCAAAACTGTAGGCAAGTCCCATGTTGGGATGAATTATTATTATTTTTTTAATTTAGTTTTGGGGGGGGTGGGGGGTGTTTAGCAGATGGTCTAATTCTCATCGCTCCTACGTGAAAACGTTTAATCGTAGGACAGCCAGGGGAAAAACACAGATAATTGTACTTTTAAGAGAACTAAGGTTCAAACATTTATTCTCTTACACCATTTTTATAAAACTTCCAACAAATAAGGAAGATTAAGAGTTTCAGAAACTTTCCCAACATCAACATAAACTCTATGTTGAAAATTCCATCTCGGTCTTAGGGCATCTTGACCTTTTGCTCTTGGGTCAAATCTTATGGAATAGAGAAAATGGGGAACTTGCTTGTTTCTGTAGTTCACCATCAGATCTATATCCGGTGTTCCCCCAAGGATTGCATGTCTGCTTGACAGTTTCTGAACTCCGCTTCCATTCTCCTGAATGTACATGGTGTCGGCGACATTGTTCAGTTGTCCTGGAAGATGTATTAAGCTCCCCAACCTTTTCCCCTGGCATCTGTGGTCACTAATTCCGACTCCGGGTCCCCTAGCGGGAATGATCTACTGATGTATTAGCCCGCCGAGCTATCTCACTGGCCTCTAGCTGAAAAGAGACTTGTGTCCAAGTTCAGTCTCTCTCCTATATATTTTCTCTGATCCAAAGTGGCAAAAACCCGTCTGAAGCGCTTCCAATTTTGCAACAAACTAGGAACAAATTCATTCTTGATCCCAAATTGGCAGTCGGATATCTCCTTGTATCATGGCACTCTAGAATATTCTCTTAGGCTGCAATATATGTACAGATATGTATCGGTAGGATTGTGTGTATGCCACCTCGCACAGGTATAGCCATTAGGCACTCTTTTATTATATAGATAAAAAGCTCACCTATACTTCTATATCTGATTCTAGAGGTGGAGGAAAAGGAAGCCATGGTCACCAAAAAGCTACTAAGCAATCGAATTACAAACCTATACCAGCAAAACAAAACAAAAAACAAAACAAAGAAAACTTTAATATTGAATCATAGTAATTCCTTTACCTTTATGATAAAGATCAGGGTTAAAACCAACATTTTTCAGCAGCAAATTCACCAAACAAATCATCCAGAAGGAATAACTACCTTAAACCTTTTCAGTGAATTTCCTTAAATGTTATTCTGGCACATGAACGACCCAGACTGCAGTTGCATTTTCTGTGTGGAGGGAGACCGCGTATATCAAGCAGCTGCGGTGTCGGATTAGCCTCCGTCCTCCCCCGTTTTACATTTTTTTTGTCTTCAGTGTAAAGCACTTTACCATCGGACATGACTCCTTCACCATATTCTCCATCTTCACCTGGGTGGCACATCTGTAATTTGAGTGCTGATGTTTTATTGTAATTTTTGGTGCACAGTGTGTGGTGAAATGTTTAAACCATAGGCCAGATGTATTCCATGTAATATGGGTTTGTTAAAAGACCAATTATGGTAAAACACAACTGTCCCTTAATTTAATCCCTTGGGCTTTTGTTTTTCCTCGACAATTAGTGTTTATGGCGAATGATTCGACTCCTCCCTGAAGCTATAAATAACATCAATCTGGATCGGATCTTACTTGACATGCACAACTTCATGAGGGTTCTCCCAAAGGAAAAGCTGAAACAGCACAAGAGTGAACTTCCAATGAGGACTTTGAAAACCTTGCTGCACACACTCTGCAAGCTTAAAGGACCCAAGGTAAGGTCCCTCAGCCCTGCACTGGCCTTTCAGTGGAGTTTAGCTGACAAGGAAGTCCTTGTAGAGTATATAAACTGCATCACAACGTAAACCTGTGAATTAGAAAGCTGATCAGAGATGGAGGGGGAGAATGTATGTGATGGGTTGTGGGAATATTTGTTTAATCCTAGTCCTTCTGAAAACAAAGGCAGGAATAAAAGTATAAACACGGTTATAAAATACATGTGTTTTTTTTTTTTGTTTTTTTTTTATTTATGAAGGGTATATATCTTCCACAACTAAATATCACAAATCTGATAGAATTTGTCCATTGGATATATGCATATATTGGTATTTTCTACGGTTTTTATAGTGCGTTTATTATACTATACAAACACCAATTACAAATACAGAAGTGCTTTATTGCCTCTTTGCCCCCTGGGAATTAAAGGTAGTTTGTAATGTGAGAAACTTCTCCCTGATTCTCTTTCAGATCATGGATCATCTAAGTATGATTGAGAATAAGAATGAGTCTGAACTCGAGCTCCACCTGCTGCGAGTCATGAAGCACTCAATGGACAGTACGGGATCAAAGTCTGACAGGGAAACTGAGAAAGGAGCCTCTCGCCTAGTAAGTGAATGGATTCAAAGTCTCTACTTTGTTTCTATCTCTTGACTGTGTTGGAATTTCAGTTACATATAAAGCTAAAAGTGCTTTTATAGCTAAAATTCTCAAATCCCATCAAGAGAGCCATGTATTACTGCGTTCATTTTGTGCTTTACACTTTATAAAAACATTTAAATTGCCTCCATATTTTATTTCTTTTTACGGAATTGATCCAGCAACTCCGAGCCTCCTTATACCCTTAAGAGTACTCTGCACCTGAAGACCGTTTTTTTTAAGCCAGAAATCGGAATCCAACTCTGGAAAGTTAGTGCTCAAAGCTAAGCAGGGAACCAGTAGTAATTGACAGTTAGAAAAATAGGGGACCTAGATACATGGTCAGCAGTGTTTAGCTTCAGGGTTCATGGCACTAGCCAGATCAGCCACCACAGCATTAACAGAGGCTTTGAAATTCAGAACAGCCTCCAAGCCACACTCCCAAAAACTGTGACCTAGAGGCACTTTTACTCTGATCAGTAGCCAAGCAGTTGGTACTCTCTGCCCACAATGTACAGTAGGTATTAAAGAAACATAAAGTTATGGGGGGAGCAGTGTCCAGGCACAGTCTGGCCTTCAGGGGTCAGTGTTTCATAATGGATTTTAATCCTGCTAACAGAGGACCACTGACGAGTACTCCACCGATGTAGCCAAAATAGTAAACAGCATTGAGTAATTATAAAAAACTGAGGAAGATAGAGGTTAAGCAAGTTATAAGAGCTTCCAAATCACACGAGAAAATCGCAGTCAGTAAAAAAGACACACAATTTAAAAAAAATAATAATTTTATGCATAAATGAGAAGGATAGTAAATGATTAGTTTGATTAAAAACAAAAGAAGGAAGGTATGTGGTATGTAGAAGAGGATAAAGGTCTGGCTGACTGCCTCAATGAATATTTTTGTTCAATATTTACAGATGCAAATGTAGGAAAGGTTAGGACAAAGGAGTCATTTGTTACATGTGAGTTGACAGAGATAGAGGTTATATTTCAACTGTCAAAAGTAAAGACAAGTCAATGGAAACTGATGGAATACACCCAAAGTTATTAAAAGAGCTTAGTGGTGTACTAGCAAAACCAGTAACAGATTTATTTAACAGGAGTAGTCCCAGAAGATTGGAAGAAGGTATGTTAACAGGAGTAGTCCCAGAAGATTGGAAGTTAGCGAATGTTGTGCCCATTCACAAGAAAGGTAATAGGAAGGAGTCGGGCAGCTATAGGCCAGTAAGCCTTACTTCACTAGTGGGGAGAAGTAATGGAAACCATGTTAAAGGATAGGATTGTTGAACATCTAAAATCACATGGATTTAAAGATCAGAGACAACATGGGTTTACTTCAGGGAGATCATGCCAAACTAATCTTGTTTGGTTTTTTTTCTGATTGTGTAATTAAATAATCAGGGTGGTGCAGTAGACATAGCTTACCTAGATTTCAGTAAGGCTCTTGACACTGTTGCACATAGAAGGCTCATCAATAAACTGCAATGTTTAAGTTTGGATTCCAATATTGTTGAATGCGTAAGGCAGTGGCTGAGTGACAGGCAACAGAGGGTTGTAGTCAATGGAGTATATTTGAAGCATGGGCTTGTCACCAGTGGGGTACCTCAGGGATCTGTACTTGGACCCATTCTCTCTAATGTTTTTATTAGTGATATTGCAGAAGGTCTTGATGATTAGGTATGTCTTTTTGCGGATGATACTAAGATATGTAACCAGTTTGATTTCCAGGAGGGATAAGCTAAAAGGCAAATGATTTAGGTAAACTCGAAAAATGGTCAGAGTTGTGGCAACTAACATTGAATGTGGATAAGTGCAAGATAATGCATCTTGGACGTAAAAACCCAAGAGCAGAGTACAGAATATTTGATAGAGTCCTAACCTCAACATCTGAGGAAAGGGATTTAGGGGTGATTATTTCTGATGACTTAAAGGTAGGCAGACAATGTAATAGAGCAGCAGGAAATGCTAGCAGAATGCTTGGTTGTATAGGGAGAGGTATTAGCAGTAGAAAGAGGGAAGTGCTCGTGCCATTGTACAGAACACTGGTGAGACCTCACTTGGAGTACTGTACGCAGTACTGGAGACCGTATCTTCAGAAGGATATTGATACCTTAGAGAGAGTTCAAAGAAGGGCTACTAAACTGGTTCATGAATTGCAGGATAAAACTTACCAGGAAAGGTTAAAGGATCTTAACATGTATAGCTTGGAGGAAAGATGAGACAGGGGGGATATGATAGAAACATTTAAATACATAAAGGGAATCAACACAGTAAAGGAGGAGACTATATTTAAAAGAAGAAACTCTACCACAACAAGAGGACAGTCTTAAATTCGAGGGACAAAGGTTTAAAAATATCAGAAGTATTACTTTACGGAGAGGGTAGTGGATGCATGGAATAGCCTTCCAGCTTAAGTAACAGGAGTTTAAGCATGCGTGGGATAGGCATAAGGCTATCCTAACTATAAGATAAGGCCAGGGACTAACGAAAGTATTTAGGAAATTGGGCAGACTAGATGGGCGGAATGGTTCTTATCTGCCGTCACATTCTATGTAACCTGCCCAGCATGTCACTAGCCTCCCATTGCGATAAGTGGTTCACTCCTGGCCCCATAACCACGTCATTGAGGTGACGTTAAGGGGTTGGGAATATTTAACGCTCACAGAGCAAACAATAGGGGCAAAAAATGACTGGAGACAGACATGTTAATCTCAGACTTCACTGACCCAGATCTCTCTCCATGTTCTGTTATGGGTACAAGTGCACCTTGGTCTGTATTCATCTGCGCTAAATGTAAAGCAGGTTTAAAAAAAAAAAAAAAAAAAACATTGGAGCAGCAATAAGTTTCAAACTTTAGCACCTAGCGCACCAGCAGCTGTAAAATGACCCCCCAGACAGAACCAAGACCAGCAGAGCTGGCCGGCAACGCCAGGATAATGAACAAGCTGTGATCACTAAAAGCCTAACTCCTCTTTTGTACTTACCTGACTGCTTATGTTGCGTATATTTCTAAGGAAAAACATTCACTAATACAGCGATGCAGAAGCACAGAAAATGCATAAATACATTATATTGAAGTGCAGTTTCTTGAGGCCGACTTTTAAATATATGGTTAATTTAATCCAGCCTGCACCACCTTAATTTTTCTATATAATATATATAATTTTTTTTTTTTTTTGTCTAGGAAGAAAAAGCTGCAAAAGCCAACGTTAGTGATTTTCTTGCTGAGATCTTTAAGAAGATTGGCTCAAAGGAGAACACGAAGGAGGTGAGATTAGTGCCTGGTGCTCCTGTTCTGTAGAGGTTTAGTCTCAAGATGCTGGTTAAATTACACAATTGTAAATCCAAATGTAGGGGGAGCACCTTTCCTGGTTTATTTTTTTTGGTCTGGTATCCAGAATCCTAGAGTAGACTATTCCAGAAATTGTACGTTCATGTTTTCCTCTGGATGCTCTCCATAGGGCTTGGCTGAGCTGTATGAATACAAGAAGAAATATTCTGATGCAGACATAGAGCCCTTCCTCAAGAACTCATCACAGTTTTTCCAGAGCTATGTGGAGCGTGGGCTCAGACTGATTGAAATGGAACGGGAAGGAAAAGGCCGCATTGCATCGTCAACAGGTATAGTTGTTTTCAGCAATAATCTGCATAAACAGTAACAATCCTATAATCTGCGTATGTGGCATGATTTTGGAAGCAAACTAGGCAACCATTTTATACTTTCTATGGTGTTCAGCAGGAATCACGTCTGCTGTGAATGAGAGTACACCTGCGCCCACAGTGACAAGTTCCACAACGCAAGTTTCAAATGCAAATTCTAATGGAGAGGAAGTTGGGCCCTCGGTTTACTTGGAACGACTGAAAATCCTGCGCCAGAGGTGTGGTTTAGACAATGCCAAGGTGAGAAGCTTCCTCTGGCCTGCCAAGTTGGCAACTCTCTAATTTTCCTTTTTATTCTTTGCAGAGGTTATTTGGTTTTGAAATCTAGTGCTCTATGCTTAGACTTGTAATCCCTATATGGACAAGCGCTCATAAAACTCCTTTAGACAATACTAGTAGAGATGTAAAAGGTGACCTATACCATAGAGCATGACTGTAATTGCCTTGTGTCTAACAGGTTTAGACTTTAATGGGAAGAAAGAGTTTACAATGCCCTAACTTTCTCCACTCCTACCTCTGTCCCATACAGCAAGAGGAGAGGCCTCCTTTGAGCTCCTTGCTCTCAAAGTCCTCTGCTCCAGCGGTTGTGTCCTCCACGGATATGCTGCATAGCAAGCTGTCTCAGCTGAGAGAGTCTCGTGAGCAGTTCCAGCACTTGGACCTGGATTCTAACCAGACACGCTCCAGCACCACATCGTCCTCATCCTCTGCAACCAACATTGACGACTTGAAAAAGAGACTGGAAAGGATAAAAAGCAGTCGAAAATAAACACTCATTACCTGCTCCAGGCTGCTGTTCTGTCCCTTTAATCCTTCCCTAGGAGTCCTTTCCCTGGCTCGATGGCTTTGTCTAGGCCTAATGTAAACTATTGTTTTATGTATCATACTGTGCAATTATTTGTTATCGAGGCAGGAGAACTTATTGTGGCTGAGTATTTGTAAATATCTTGCTGTTCTAACTGTGTTTTAGTGTACAGAGACTGTTTACCTGCCCTTAACTGATCTTCTATACCTCCTTTAATTTCTTTTTCTTTGTCTGTTTTTAATTGTCCGTTTCCATGGCTCTTATCTCTGTAGCTTTGTGGCTGTATGACTTGCTTTTAATTTAACAAAGCAGTGGATCGCTGATTCTGTATGGAATCGTAAGGCATGGCATGAATTCTTTTTGTAAATAAAGTTTGAAATAACGGACATGTGTCATTTTTGCAGTTGTTGGGTTGTGATCAACAGATTAAATATTGGAGCTGGTGATCTGTATTGATGGCTTTTGCTTTGTAAAGGGAAACTAGAGGCACTCAAAGCCGCTTAAAAAAAATAATTTGCATCCATTTATTCTTTGCCTCATCAACATGAGTAAGCCCATCACCCGTATAAATTAAGTGGTGTGCATTCACATGTGCAGTGTCTCAGTGTCAGTCTATCCACTTTTTTAAATCTATCGGACTGGCTGCCTTTTCTTTTTGGTATATTAGGACAGCATCAGGTTGGTGCTCCAATTTATGGTGAAGGGTTTTTTTTGGTTTGTTTTTTTTTTTTATAACTTTTTTAAGAAGACAACCCTATAGGCACCCTGACCATTTCAGCTTATTGAAGTGGTTTGGGTGCAGTGTCACTGTCCCATTTAGTCTTAAAGAAACTTTCAATTCCTTACACAATTGATTCCAATTAAGCATCTAGATTGACTCTCCACACCACTAAAGCAAGCTTATGTGCTTTTGGCATTAAAGGGACACTCCAGTGCCAGGAAAACAAATCACATTTTCCTGGCACTGCAGGTCCCCTCTCCCTCCCACCCCCCATCCCATGTTGCTGAAGGGGTAAAAACCCCTTCAGTGACTTACTGAGACCACCACTGATGTCCCTTGGCGGTGGTTCAGGGTCCGCCGACCTTCACCCGGCGGGGGAGACCGCAAGCGGGATGAGACCTAATGCGTATGCACGGCAATGCCGCACACGCGCATAAGACTTCCCCATAGGAAAGCATTCAAAATGCTTTCCTATGGTGATTTTAGCGACGCTGGAGATCCTCACATAGCGTGAGGACGTCCAGCGACGCTATAACACAGACCAGGAAGTGCCCTCTAGTGGCTGTCTAGTAGACAGCCAATAGAGGAGGAGTTAACCCTGCAATGTAATTAATGCAGTTTGTGAAAACTGCAATATTTACAGTTAAGGGTAGTGGGAGTTGGCACCCAGACCATTCCAATGGGCAGAAGTGGTCTGGGTGCCTGGAGTGTCCCTTTAACCATATCTTCATTCACCCATTTTATAAGTAGTGAGGGGGGTAAAACTGGCACATTTATCAATTTAAGAACACCCCCAGGCAGTCAAAAGGACATCCTGAGACATTCTGCTTGAAATATTGTTTAAGTGAATTATTAGTCCAACGAGAAGCATTGTATTGGATGATTGCTGCATTTCACAGAGTGAAGAAGTGACACACCTTGGGTGAAGGTGTTTACGTAGTGTAGAAGACCTACCTATGGTTAAGTGAACTAGCTTTCATTTATGGAGAGGACACCTGGAATGTCAAGTGTTAAATGCACGTTCCCAAGTTCAAAAACAAATGTTTGGATTGCTAGTACAGCCATAAGCTTATTCTTTTTGAACTATGTCTTTACAATACAAAATATGAATTTATAGATGTAGTTGGAGAGACCAGTTCTATGAAGGTGGATTGTGTGTGTAAATTGTAGTTTTTTAAATTAGGTGAGCTCACATTGAACTTTTCTTTGCATTTCTCAGATTATTAAAGGGCCCCTCTATTTTAAAACTGACTCAATTCCTCGAGTAACAAAGGGACATCACCTTCTCTTACAGCGTCCGCTCTCATTTGTGCCCTGCTTAGTTGGGAAAATGACTTCAAGAGATTGTTCAAACCTTAGATTATTGACCTGTTCGTTCAGTCACAGGACTTGCTATTGTGTTTTGAAAGTACTTGTTTTTGTGAATAAGCCAAAGTTGTGATGTTGCAAGCAGATGTTTTTGGAGTAAACAGAAGTCTATTGCGCCTACTGTATCAGATGGGATAATTGTGTGTGCGCAAGATAAATGTGAGCTCTGTCAACACCTACTACACCACCTTCATCCATAGCCACAAAGCTGCGTAAGGAAGTTGTCAAGGTGGCTGGGCCCTGGACATCAATTAGGTGCCCTTTGTCATAATGATTTGTACTGCACTTGTTAAACATCTTTTTGGGTTCGCATTGTTTAGAGGTGTTTAGACTTTTTCTTGGTGGCTAGCCGATTGCCCTCCATCGAAATGTACAAAATGACGAGTAAGCAGTCTCTGTTTTGATATTTATTTAATTGTAACATTAACAAATAATACATTTAAGGGATAAAGCAGTAAGGTATTGTGATCCAGTTTGATATTTTGGAGGTTTCATACAGCTGTTTTAGTCCTTCGTGAATAAGAAGAGCGTGCAGGGAGATTAAACTCTGCACCAATTCCTTATAAGGGAAACTCTGTTCTTAATATTTCTCATTGTTTTTAGGCTCCATACTTTTCTATTATCTTCATAAGCCATTTCCTCAAACGATGCACATGTGTGTAAAATCCATATTTTCCAACTCTGTCACATCCTTCACCCCAAGAGACAATACCCACTTGGAACCAGCGGTTAGTGACTGGGTCCTGCAAAGAGTCAGATCACTTTTCAAGGTGTGTTTGTGTTTTTTTGTTTTTTTCCATTAGTGTTTTAAAACGGAACATATCTCTTCTTTTTAATACACTTTACGTTTTGTTTAAATTAGACTTGTTTAATCGAAGATCCAAGGTATAACTGCAATCTGGTCATATTTGGATCTAGGTTTGTGTCTCAAACACTACTTACATTCCAAAACCAAAAGTCCATAATCTAATGGATGAGCCATAAGACAGTGATGGTGAATGTTTTTTGGGCCTGAGTGCCCAATCTTCTACAAAGACCAACTGTCAACAGATGCCCACCTGTGCCATCTCACCTCCACCCCCACCCTCCCTTTCTGATATACTTCCCCCATTTTAAGTAGGCTACTGTCTGTTTCTGCTCCTCTAAAGTGCTTGATATGACGGGCACTAGCCATATCTATGACAATATAGCTTCTGACGATATGGGGAACCAGGTTCCATATTAAGTCGGGTCTCCTGGAATAATGGCTGCACTGTATAGATTTCACTGGTTTGCCAGCCCTGATATAGGGTGTACAGGAGTCAAGTATTGGCAAAATGGGAATAAACCAACTGAATTCTCTTGCTCCCTAAATGATCTGTAGGAGGTTTTTTTGTTTCTTTGAAACAGACCTATTCAGATACTCATTTGACCAGTTAGAGTTGTATTCACTAAAGTGAGAATTGTCAGGAATTCAAATAAATTCTTGTGAATTTTACATAAAAAAAGGTAAGGCCGTAAGACTGCCTGAAAAAAAATTCTATGCTTTCCATTTCTGTATTTTGGCTTTAAATGTGAAATTCATAAGAATTCTCACTTTACTGAATGAGCTAGTATGTACTCCAACGGACAATAACCGTATTACTTGATGTCAACAAATAAAAATATGAAGCGTATCGCATTTTCACTTACTTTCATGACAAACGGACCTCCACTGTCCCCCTCACATGCATCTCCAGTGGTGCTAGAGTCTGGACTGAAACCTGCAACAATAGCCATTTGAGTTATTCATAGGCCACATCTATGGCCATTAAACACTTTAGGTGAGTTTCATCACAATCTGTGCATACTTTTACAGCTTTAAATGTAATAGATTTTCAGTACTAGCCTGATTTAATTAAACTTGCTTAGAGAAAACGTTGAGTAGGAGTCAGGAAAGAGAACTTGGTGCTCTGATGTGCCACATTAAAGTCACAGCAAGCATCGACATTATGCACCTTTGTTACATGTGGAATCCCTCCTCCCTCCAGAGGTAAAGTGTAGTGCCTCACCTGCACAGAACATATTATCTGTCACTTTGATCCTGGTAGATGATTTGCATGTTTCTTGTTCCACAATGGGAAGGTTTATCTGTTGTAAGATCTGTGGCTGTTGCTGGCCGCCTGGTTTCCAAGTTTCGTAAAGATTGCCCCAGCCTGAAACACGTCCTTTGTGTCCAGCTAACAGCAGGCTAGAAAGAGAGAATCAAAATGTATCATTTGAATTGAATTCATTTTGTCCTATTGCCTGTTCAGTGTAACAGTTTCTCAATACGTAACTCTAAAGGACTTTTTAATGACCTGACGCATTTTCAATCTCTGCTACTCGTGCCTGGATAAAGCTTCTTCAGAACTTACAGGGTCGACATTACAAAACCTGCACTTTTTAATTATTTAAATATACAGTGTACACTCCTATTCTATAGTGAAACAGAATTTGAGTCCATCGAGATCTTGAACTTTCACAAAGTCCTGATTTTGCAGTTCTGCCCGACCGACATCATTCCCATCACAATAAAACCATTTCCAACTCGGATTTTAAAAATATGGCCATTGGGGTCTTTGAATTAATTGCAAGTAGCTTACGGTAATCATTAACCTATAGATCAGTGGTAGCCAACCTCCATACTGCTCTGCTAGCCTTACCGGGGCAGGGGTCGCCTTTTGGCCAGTTCTTCAGTATGGAATATATTAACCAATTCTATGGGTAAAGTTCATTTTTTGTTAGATTTACAAGTAGAATACACAACCTAAGTTACACTGGTTGCAATTTCACTAGCACAAGTATGAATCACATTTTGACTTGTATGTACGTTAAGTGATTTTAGAAAAGCGGTCTCCAGCCTAGACCCTGTGTTTGCTGGTAGGCTATATCTCCCACATGGCACTGGCAGCTATTGCCTGGCAAAGATGTATGAGAACTGTAGTCCCAACAAGCACCGACTGGAGAGCCAAGGATGGACACCTTCAGTTTTAGGACTAAGGTAATAGCTGATTTGGAAGAATTATCTAACTCCGCTGTAGTTACAGTCTGGCTATTTTTCTTCTTCTAAAATAAGGAATTTAGTGATAACCCTGTGGATGTGTAGTGAAGGGAAGTGTTTTGTGTTGTACTCTATTCAAACATGGCTTCTTCACTTTTTATGTTTTTCCTCCTTCCTAATAAATGCAATTGTAACTTGTTTGTAGGAACAGTATTAAAGACGCTTCCTCCCACACGGTGTGGTATCTTCTTACTTTTGGACAATCTCCTTGGTCGGGAGACACACGGGATGGATATAATCACTGAATGCTACTGGTTTTTTAAGCTGCATCAGTGCTATGTCCCGGTCGAGATTTTCTTTCCAGTTGTATTTCGGGTGGACGATAATACGCTCCAGGAGAGCGATTACCTCTATTTTCCGTTCATATCTACAGAGAAAGAAATTGTTTTAGTTGATGATAGTATGGTATTCTTACTGCTTGAATAACACAACGTTTACAAAACTAAGGAGGGGAGAAGCAGGGATGTCACAGTATTATTAGTAAGGAACCTGCATGCAACAGTTCACCCCCACTGATTTTGGGAGGGGGAGGGGAGGGGGGGGGGAATAAGAATGCAAAGGTTCTTAAAGGGATACTATAGTGCCAGGAATACAAAGCTGTATCCCTGGCACTATGACTCCCTCCTCCCTGGTAAATAATGGGTTAAAACCCTTTATTTACTTACCTTAACCCAGCACCAATGTCCCGCTCTAATGTGCGGGCGCATTAGACCTCCCTATAGGAAAGCATTGAATCAATGCTTCCCTATGGGGAAAAATCTGATGCCGGATGTCCTCATGCAGAGTGTGAGGACGTCCAGTATCGGATACCGGACCAAAGGTCTGTTACGATGCAGGAAGCCCTCTAGTGGCTGTTTGGTAGATGTTTAACATTGCAGCACTAAATGCAAAAGGGACACTGCACCCAGATTACTTTCATGAGCTGAAGCGGTCTGGGTGCCTACAGTGTCCCTTTAAACATATCCTATAATAATTATATGTAAAACCTGATACAACTGTTCACATCAGCCAGTGAAATGAGGGAAGAGTACCAGAAGAGAAGTGATGCCATAGTGATGCCTCCTGTACCTTGCTGCTCCACATGGCTGATGTAAAAATCCAATATTCTGAAACCATTCTGTGTTCCACCAGTGAGTGGTTATGCAGTGATATTACAGAGTGGTCAGAGTTGATAAAACATTGGGCAAAAAGCATTGATGGTGTAGACCAGAGGTAGGCAACCTCCTGCACTCTAGATGTTGTGAAATACATCTCCCATGATGCCATGCCAGCAGTATGGCTGTAATAGCATTATGGGACATGCAGTGCACATCTGGAGTGCTAAAGGTACTGTTGGTATATAGACTATTGGTCTAAACCAGGCCTGCGCAACCTGTGGACCCCCAGATGTTTTGAACTACAACTCCCAGGATCACCTGGCTATCAGTCATGATTCCCTGGATATCTGTTTCATTCAAAAAAACATGGGCGTTGCTATCTGTTTCATTAAATGAATCATGGGCGTTGCTATCTGTTCCATTAAATGAATCATGGGCGTTGGCTGTTTTATTAAAAGAATCATGGACATTGTAGTTCAAACAAATCTGCAGGCTGCAGGTTGTGCAGGCCTGGTCTAAACGTTACTGGACCATCCTTGACCACCATGGTGAATGTTCTCTCAACGTGTTATGACGGTGTCTTACTTTGTTCTGAAGTGTTTGCCGATCCGCACAAGGAAATCATCGGTTGTGAGGTTTTTATCCCAGGGAGGGTAGAAGATGCAGTGGGCTGCAGTCAGTATCCAGCGATCGCTAATCAGACTGGCCCCACATAGTAGCTCCTGGGGAGACTTCTTAAACAGCATCACCTGCCTGTGCAGAGACACGCAGAGTCACCCAGTGGAAGTACGATATCACAAAGAGCAATGTGCAGCCTCACACTCCAGCACTCAAAGATTTCTTGGATGTTGTAGTACTTCACATACAAATATTTTTTTGTGATTTTTGTTTTATACATTTCCACTATACCCAGGGACATTGTTAGGTGGTCAAAGTTGTAAATTATAGAAAAAAAAATATTAGATTTTTCTCTTTAAAGTTTTGTTTTTTTAATTATTATTATTAAAAGGGATACTATAGTCACCAAAACAACTTAGCCAAATGAATCAGTTTTAGTGTATAGATCATGCCCCTGACGTTTCACTGCTCAATTCACTGCCATTTAGAAGTTAAATCACATATTTGTTTCTGTTTCTCCAACCCTAACCACACCTCCCCTGGCCGAGGCTCTCTCAGCCTGCATTAAAACAAAATGGTGTTATTTTCAATCAGATGTAACTTTATTTCAAAAGTGTGCATCTCTGTAAATTGAGCTCCAATTACACGTGATGCTCCTGCAGGGTCTAGCAAGCTATTAACATAGCAGGGGATTAGAAATTCTAAATTAAACAACATTTGCAATAAAGGAAGTATAAACATTAGATCTTTCTTTACAGGATGTGTTTAGGAAGGCTGTGAAAGTCACATGCAAGGAGGTGTGGCTAGGGCTGCATAAACAAAGGATTTAATTCCTAACTGGCAGATAATTGAGCAGTGAGACTGAAGGTAAATGATCTATACACCAAAACGGCTTCATTAAGCTAAAGTTGTTTTGGTGACTTTAGTGTCCCATTAAAAAAAACAAAAAAGGGGTTAACACAACTTATAGATTTTCCTTACACTAAGTGCTCAGGACACCATCCCAAGCCATAAACTTAGGTTACCTTGCACTAGACACATGTCCTCTATTTTGGGTAGTGGGGCGACAGATTTTTTTTTTCTTACATTTTTGAGTTCATAGCAACTACTTTTTATTTTACCATGGAGAGCTCCCTTGTTCGGCATCATCCCCTTTAACGATACGTCCAGCAATATAGGACTCGATTAATTCATCTTCACTCTTATCCTTCTTACTCTTGTTCTCAAAGAGGGGCCGCAGGCCACACACTGCAACCATAGCATAGACACGCCATTAAAGAAAACCGCTTCTCTCCTCCAAATGGATTGTCTTATTCAGTAAACTGTGAATTTTGGAAACTTTAACCAACCAGCTACATTTAGTCCAACATAGAAAAAGATCCATAATACCGAACTATTAGACAAGGCTCTGTTTATTTACAGGCTGGTCACTAATTCACCATAAGACACTATTAGGAAATTGATCCTCCCATTGCCTACATATACCGTAGTTATCATTTAATACCTTTGTCATCAGAAGGTTTCTTTGCACTTCCATATAGTATTTTCAAATTTGTCTATATCTTGTTCTGACATTTTATGAAGTTTCTTCAGCAGTTAGTTTGTTTCGTTATTTTTTTACATTTTTTTATTAGAACGGAGTAAAGGACTTCTAGCTAACCCGGACTCCTTTATGGCACAAATAGTATTGAGTATTATCAGACAGGTAAATAAAATAACATCTCCTAGTCCCCACACAGTGGAATGCTGGTATTAAAGAAACATTACAAGTACTATAACCATTGCTGTGTAACCAGTCTGCTGTAGTGGTTATGGTGCAAGACCCTCCCAGTGTAGGTAGACCAACCATTTAAGAACGGTTTGACTGCTTTCCTACTGTCCACCAGACGCTCATCACGGCCTCCTTACCAGATTAAACCTTCAGCACTGAGCTAAGCATAGCCACGTTCATTGACTGAGAGGTCTCTGCTGACACTCTCAGCCAATCAGTCGACACAGCCTAGTTCGGTCTTCCTTGCAGGAAATTCCTGCTCTGGTTCGAGGTGGTGACGGGTGATTGGCAGACCTAGGAAATTTGGCAAACTGTTCTTAAACAGTTTTACTACCTTTAACCTTGCTGGGAGGGTGACATGGTACTCTTGACACCATAACAACTTCAATGCTTTCCTATGGTGAGAGTCTAATGCTCGCATGGCATGCATATTAGGACCATTCCTTAAAGGGATACTATCGTGTATTGCTGGCATGTTAGTATCCCTTTAAGAAATGGTGTCAAATCTCAGATGGCAATTGTGGCTACACATGCTGAACGCATTTTAGGTCACTACTAGACACCTTCTCAACATGATGTTGAAAAGGCATTCAGTAGTGACGTGAAATAGTAATAATAATAACAATGGATTTAACCAGGAAAGGTACATTCAGTTTGCTCTGGTTTCCAAGTACGTCCTGGGGCTGTTTCTTTTGTCCAGGGGACGTTACTATTACCCAATTTTATGGTAATCATTTTATCTACCTCGGAAGGATGAAGGGCTGAGTCAACCCTACTGTGGTTTGAACCTGCGACTCCCAAGGGTTGAACAGAATCTACTGAAATACGTTCAGGTCGCAGTTTCTTTAGTTTTGGGGGGTTGGCGTTTGGTCGTCGTCGTCCCCCCTGCCTCTCTTTTTAGATGCCCAGTGCAGAGATGTGTTCGTTACAACTCCTATCGCTGCTGTTTATCATGGTGGGCATGTCAAGGTCATGATATTGTAATAAACCTGCTCTACAAGGATACTCATTCTCAGATATATCTTCTTTTATTCCATTAAGTTCTCTTGATTTTGGTATTGCTAATATTGTGAGAATGTTAAACATTGGAGGAACATTGATGCCATGGTGGAGGGAGTCATTTGTTTTCTGCTGCCTTTGTGACATTTTGTATATGCATTCTTGTTAGTTTTTGTGAAGAATGTATTTATATATTTTTTTTCTCCTGTTTGGGGTAACGGCACATACCTCTCCTTTGCTTAATTTAACTTTAAAACATACCAAAGTCCTACTAACCTGCCTCTCCTGCGCCAAAAGTCTTCTCATCAAAAAAGGTTTGATGTTCGGCAGTAACAGAGCGACCTGCTTGTGTATCAACCTGTTCTTCGTCTATAGGGCTGTCTGCCAGAGGGAGAAGTCCGGACAATCATTCAACAGGTTGGAGATGCAGATTGAAAGCAAAGTGAACGAGAACACAGCAGGATGGAAGGATGGTGTGAAAAGAAAGATTTAATTAAAGTTAGTCTCTAATATAGGTCTAGTACTGGTGACCACACTCTAAATATATTTATATGTAACGATACAAATTGAATACCAACCTATCCTTATACTCTATTAGTGTCCAGAACCACATTTAAGGCAGACAGTGGGCTGCCATACGATGGGTCTCACTCTATGCCCAATGTTTTTCTGGGAGGGGGACACAGGTCGCAGCTGGTCTGACTGCTGCATTTTGGGGAAGACAGAACGCATTTTCCTGGTGCAGATACTTTTCTATCACTACACCCTTGACACTACCATCATCTCATAATTCTACGCCCGATATAATTCCACAATACCCCACGAAATTACTTGGAGGGGGTGGTCTGTACCTACTGTCCTTCTCGCTTTATATATCTATACTTGAAATATCTTCTTAACCTTTGCTCGTATTAAAGAGGCAAAGGTTGTAAGAATGTGATGTATGTATTATATTTAGTTCTCCTATCTCACTGTAAGAAGACACATTCTGTGAGGTTCTGTGAGATGATAATCTCAGCCAATGAATGACCAGCAGAATCAGAAAACAGTTTCTGTAACTTTGCACAATTTGGATTACTGTCACCCGATTCACAGGGGACTTGGTGCCCCACATGACCCAGGTAAGAGGACAAACTGTTAAAAAAAAAAATGTCACTAGGCCACTCCTGACTCCATAACCATTACAGTGGGCTTCAGTGTTAATGATTCTTGGAGTAATACTTCGAAGGGACACCAGTACTATTTTATCTCATTGACGTGTTTATGGTACCTCCCTTCCTACCGGCTCAAGGTTCAGTATTAATGCATTTTTTTAACAGTTTAAGACTGAATTAGGATACCCAGCTGCCTGGGGATAGAGCAGAAAGAATAGGTTTATGGAGCAAACAAGTCTATCTGTCATCACTACTCCGGTCAATTCACAGAAAGACAACCCAAGGATAAAAAGAGTAAGCGTGACTTGGCATGGTTGTCTTACCACAGTAGTTTAGGTTGCAATATTCATATGTCATGTTGGGGTGAGACACATAGCACCAAACCCCTTCTTCATCTCCATCTGGGTTCCTGCAGTAGTTTTCCTTCAGCTCGACCTCTGCCATGAAGTCTTTCCGTTTGTGATCCTTGGCAACGGTTGAGTTCCACGGTAAACATGGGAGCCCAGATACAGTAACAGCCAAGTTTCCCTCATAATGTAACCCATAGTCTGCCTCACAAGCTACTTCTTCAGTAGAGGGTTCAACTTTTCTTAATATAGGTTCCGATGTGGTTCGACTTTCACCTGTACCAAAAATAGAGAGGTCACTGGCAGAGAAGGCGATTCCCATAATTTATCTGGGGGTACTTTGATCTTTTTCCCTTCTTTAGATTATAATATTTTCTCTAATTTCCTAGATATGGTTAAAAAATTCGTTTTTAAAAAAGTGTGAGAATTTAAAAAAGAACACTCTAATATACCAATGTAAAGGACCCTAACCTATAATTTTCAAGGTATAACAGATAGAGTGGGCGTGACGACAGGCAAAGAGTGGACAATGTGGTAGACAGAATGGACAAGAAGAAAAGAGAGAAGAAAGAAAAAAGGCATGGTGGACATTGTTAGATAATGGCAGTTATCCCAGTGCCAAATCTCCCAGGGATAGAATCATGGACAACAGTCAAAAGATTCTCTATTGCTTACACGGACATTGTGTACACAATCGGCTTTACCCTTCAAACTATCCATTTGATGTTTTATAGAATTAGGAAGGGACATATGTTAAATGAAAGCACTGGGTGACAGAACATATAGGGGTCGGTTTGGAAGAGCAGGAATATGACAAGACCATAATTCGTCACATTTATCTGAAGTATAAAATAAATATTTTATGAACTATAGTATCTGTAAAGCTACGTAATAACAAGAAGACTTGTGTAGTCTAGATCAGGGTTGGTCAACCTATGACTCGTATGGTAATTAAGGGATCTCTGGGTGCTTTAATACCTAATCATTTCATATTTTGAGAGTAGTTATTTCCTGTTATTTTACAGGTTCTTTTAGGAGACTTATACATGATATTTATTTAGGAAATGATTGAGGAGAAACATGCCTCTATTCCAGATCTCCATAAAGAGTGTCAGAGAATTACTCACCACACACTGGAATTACACACTCCTCTTGACGTACTGTGGGATTCTTTGTGTAACACCATGGGCCCTTTGGGTTGTTATCAGGATTTCGACAATAGTTTTCTTGAAGGCTTTCATTTGGATGTGTGAATGGATTAAACCTAAGAAAGCAAAGAATTAGAACCCAAGAATTGCAATCATAGAAATAATTAAATGGACACTCTAAGCCCCATAACCACTTTATCTTACCGTGGTTATGGTGTGAGAACCCTGTTGTTTCACTCTCACTTTCTAAATGTCTCTAGGAGAGAAATATTTTTCCTTGCCATTTGTTGCTCCACCCCCTGACTTGTCAATCACAGAGCCACATCCACTTGCTCACCTAAGATCTGTCTAAGTTTTGCACAACTTTAACAGACTAATGCTAATTAGTATTGGATGGGACGTGTGCACACACACCGCACTGTGTGTGTGGTAATTTGCAACAGATTTTCCTTAAAAGGGACTGTTTAAAATATGATTCAGCCATACTTGCCCCCAATGCTTGTTGACCTAGAAAGGTATTTCTGACTTTAGAATGACAACATGAGATTACGGAGCATGGAATTGGAGAATGCAGATAAAATGACGGTATTTAAATTTTTTTTTTTTTTTTTCAATGACATGTAATTACAAACAGATCTGAATGAGGAGTCCATTCGCAGCCAGGGATCGGACACCTTTTCTGTTTACAGAATTTGCATGGTGACATTGACTTACTTTGCCTTGTGAGGGTAGTTGCTGGACCAGTACTGACACTCGAGACCAGACCTTGTCACGCTAATTTTTCCCAGGTAATTTTTCCCAGTGCCTCTTGCACAATTACCTGTCAATCATAAGGTAGACATTAAGGAATTCAGTCAGTAGAAGCCAGTACGATTTCAGTGAAAGTGGAGGACACGGAGGAGTAAAAGTGGAGCCGAGAGGTGATAATATGAAAATATTTAATCAGAAAAGTTACGTTTAACTTGTCGCTAGTTTCAAACAATGTTTTGGGGTCTAGATGTTATAAATACTCAATTTAAAAGTGGGTCTCAATTACCACAACCACTACAGCTCATCTTATGCTTCAAAGAGTCTTCGGACACAGTGTCTCCAGCTAGTGTCTGTTTTCATGTTTTTTGATAAAAACACAGAGCTTTCCTGGGACACGAACCACATCCATCAAACTTTGGTTGGTGAGACAGAATGAGAATTCTGAAATTCATAATTAACATCCAATACCGGATCCCTTCCACATTACCCGAGACGCAACAGAAAGGCCAAGAGCTAAGTCTGGTGGTGCAGGTAGGTGCTCAGCTGACACTGTCAGCAAATGAGCCAAGCTTAGCCCTTGCAAGATCTTCTGGTTTCACAGGAGGAGCGGCAGGCACCAGGTGGACACCAGGTAAATTGTCAAAATGTTCCCAAATGGTTTGACTACTTACCCTGGGCTGGGAAGGCACTACAGCATAGAAACATAGAAACATAGAATGTGACGGCAGATAAGAACCATTCGGCCCATCTAGTCTGCCCAGTTTTCTAAATACTTTCATTAGTCCCTGGCATTATCTTATAGTTAGGATAGCCTTATGCCTATCCCACGCATGCTTAAACTCCTTTACTGTGTTAACCTCTACCACTTCAGCTGGAAGGCTATTCCATGCATCCACTACCCTCTCAGTAAAGTAATACTTCCTGATATTATTTTTAAACCTTTGTCCCTCTAATTTAAGACTATGTCCTCTGGTTGTGGTAGTTTTTCTTCTTTTAAATATAGTCTCCTCCTTTACTGTGTTGATTCCCTTTATGTAGTTAAATGTTTCTATCATATCCCCCCTGTCTCGTCTTTCCTCCAAGCTATACATGTTAAGATCCTTTAACCTTTCCTGGTAAGTTTTATCCTGCAATCCATGAACCAGTTTAGTAGCCCTTCTTTGAACTCTCTCTAAGGTATCAATATCCTTCTGAAGATATGGTCTCCAGTACTGTGTACAGTACTCCAAGTGAGGTCTCACCAGTGTTCTGTACAATGGCATGAGCACTTCCCTCTTTCTACTGCTAATACCTCTCCCTATACAACCAAGCATTCTGCTAGCATTTCCTGCTGCTCTATTACATTGTCTGCCTACCTTTAAGTCCTCAGAAATAATCACCCCTAAATCCCTTTCCTCAGATGTTGAGGTTAGGACTCTATCAAATATTCTGTACTCTGCCCTTGGGTTTTTACGTCCAAGATGCATTATGTTGCACTTATCCCCATTAAATGTCAGTTGCCACAACTCTGACCATTTTTCTAGTTTACCTAAATCATTTGCCATTTGGCTTATCCCTCCTGGAACATCAACCCTGTTACATATCTTAGTATCATCTGCAAAAAGACACACCTTACCATCAAGACCTTCTTCAATATCACTAATAAAAATATTAAAGAGAATGGGTCCAAGTACAGATCCCTGAGGTACCCCACTGGTGACAAGCCCAAGCTTCGAATATACTCCATTGACTACAACCCTCTGTTGCCTGTCACTCAGCCACTGCCTTACCCATTCAACAATATTGGAATCCAAACTCAAAGATTGCAGTTTATTGATAAGCCTTCTATGTGCAACAGTGTCAAAAGCCTTACTGAAATCTAGGTAAGCAATGTCTACAGGCTGCAGTGGTTATGGTGCTTGGAGTAATTCTTTAATGATTTTTTTTTTATCATTTTATCAATCTCAGGAGGATGACAAACTGTGGTCACAGTGCCAGGAATTGACCTCTGAGATAGCGATAAGGATATCTGAACAAAGAAAAGGGAAAGTGAAGGTGATTTGGAAGACTGAAGAGGAAGTAATGACAGTATTGGCAATGGAAAATGGTGATATAAATGTGGTTGGGAAGACAGAAAGTGGAGGAAAATGAGATTTTAAAATATTAGGACAGGAACAGGAATGAAAGAGGGACGGAGATACACCAGGCTGGTTTTTGAAGAGATTCCACCAGTACGTAACGTAAGATGTACGAGATCTCACCCTGAATACAGTTGAACATGGCATCTCTGGATAACTTTCCTGGCGTACACGCTGTAGGTAGATAAAGGAAACGTTTATAGTTCGACACATCTCAGTATCATCCTAAAAACAACATCTACGATTTTATCCAGTGTGTTTACTGTACCGTTACAGCTTTAAAAAAGGTACTGCACTATTATTTGTACTATCTGTTTTTTTATATATCTATGTTTATATTTTGAGTTGTGTGTTGGGGTAAAACACTTGAGTGTGGAGAAGCCTATTTAAATCTTATGTGCACAGCATTGATATACCAGCTCTACTCCTGAAAAATCATGGAATTCAGAGATCTAAAAGTTTTGAAAATTTTGTGTATCTAAATTTAAACGCTTCAAAAGTAATTATGTGTTCAGCTGCACACAGGATAATTCATTGAGAGTCTAGATCCGTGATTCCGAACTTTGGAAACCAAATGTTTCTAAACGACATTTCCCATGATTAGGGTTGCTATCTTTATTGGAAATAAAAAGTAATATATATATATAAATTAGTTATAAATGTGCAACATCAGAGGACATGACATCGCAGAATGTTATGTAACATCAAAGGGAGTGACGGAGAGAAAAACAACATTCGGAAGAGGAAATTCCCCTGAATCACTAAAAACGATATTCTTTGTTTGTATTGACTGTGTGTGTAGAACTCTGTACGTGTAGCAGTGCGTGTATGAAGGTGTGTGTTTGTGGCAGGGTGTATACTGTTTTTGAATGTGTTTACAGTGTGCATATTATTATTTCTAAAGTGCCAACAAATTCCGCAGCGCTGTACAATGGGTGGACTAACAAACGTGTATTTTTAACCAGACGAGTTTGACGCACAGGAAGAGAGGGGTTGAGGGACCTGCTCAATGAGCTTACATGCTAGAGGGAGTGGGGTAATGTGACATAAAAGGTAAGGTTAGGGTAGAAAAGTAGGTTGTTAGGATAGTATTCACTGAGGGCTTAGTGTTTTGTTTTGATGACAGTTGTAGGAGAGGAATCGGGGAATCAGAGAACGCAGTTTGTTTGTGTCAGTGTGTCTATACTCTGCTTCAGTATATGTGTAGTATTTTGTGTATAGTTTGTATAGCAGTGTGACATTGTGTGTATAGTTTGTCTAAGTGTGTGTGTAGCAGTGTGTGCATATTGATTGTGTGTGTATAATGTCTCTTTCGTCTGAGTGTTTGTGTTTGTGGGTGTCATTGTGTGAATACAGCAATGTGAGTACCTGTCGTGTATAACAGAGGCGCATATCCCTTTCCCAGAGTCCCGTCAGAGAAAAATACCGGCCTTTGCAATACAAGCCTCAAAAACCAGTCAGGTGGCAACCCTACCCATGATGCCCTGCAAGTTTTAATTCAGTAACAAATGGGATGCCAAGGTTTACCATCTCTTTAGGAAAGCCTATGGCCTCCAAGACTAACCCTTACCTCACATACCTGTCTCTTGCCCTCTCCTAAAGGGCAGTCCACCTTATTTGATTGCAAATTCCTGTCCTAATGTGTTTTACACCCCACCTCCTATAGAATGTAAGCTCGATCGAGCAGGGTCCTCTTCAACCTATTGTTCCTGTAAGTTTATTTGTAATTGTCCTATTTATAGTTAAATCCCCTCTCATAATATTGTAAAGCGCTACGGAATCTGTTGGCGCTATATAAATTGCAATAATAATAATAATAATAATACCATCATTGGCCTATTACAGGACCAATGAGAATTTTTATTCATTTAACATTACAATGCGTTGTTGTGTACATTACAGATTACAATAATCAATTGATTATGAAAATTTAGGGATGTATGATTTCCCTATTTACTTTTATTGATTGATCAACAGTATGAAGAATTCATGATATTGTTGATCAATCAAAACAAGTATATAGGGACATCATACATCTCTGCAGGGCCGCCATCAGGGCATGACAACCGCAACGGTTGTCATGGGCCCGGCGGTCCTGGGGGGCCCGGACTGCTCAAGTCGTCCGGGCCCCACATTCAGTGGGTACATACCGGGTCGCAGGGGGCCCTGCGACCCCGGTATGTACCCACAGGGCCAGCCTCTTCTCCTGGGGGGCCCAGTAGCCGGTCACCTCAGGGCCCCCCCCCAGAGGCTGGCCCTGCTGACAACCGGCGGGTGCGCGAGGGAGCACTCTCCTCTGAGTGCTTCCTCTTCAGCTCCCTCGCGCACCGCACTGAAACCGGAGCCGGAAGATGACGTCATCTTCCGGCTCCGGCATCAGTACGCGGCGCGCGAGGGAGCTGAAGAGGAAGCACTCAGAGGAGAGTGCTCCCTCGCGCACCCGCCGGTTGTCAGGGAGAAATTTGAGTGAGTGGGTGTGGGGGAGAGGGAGGGAGAAATTAGAGTGAGTGGGGGTGGGGAAGAGGGAGGGAGAAATTTGAGTGAGGGGGGGGAGAGGGAGAAATTTGAGTGGGTGGGGGTGGGGGGGAGAGGGAGGAAATTTGAGTGGGTGGGGGTGGGGGGGAGAGGGAGGAAATTTGAGTGGATGGGGGTGGGGGGGAGAGGGAGGAAATTTGAGTGGGTGGGGGTGGG
Organism: Pelobates fuscus; assembly: GCF_036172605.1. Taxonomy (NCBI): domain Eukaryota; kingdom Metazoa; phylum Chordata; class Amphibia; order Anura; family Pelobatidae; genus Pelobates; species Pelobates fuscus. Next base: position 125,343,013 of record NC_086328.1, on the reverse strand, counting down.
GGGGAGAGGGAGGAAATTTGAGTGGGTGGGGGTGGGGGGGAGAGGGAGGAAATTTGAGTGTGGGGGGAGAGGGAGGAAATTTGAGTGGGTGGGGGTGGGGGGGGAGAGGGAGCAAATTTGAGTGTGGGGGGAGAGGGAGGAAATTTGAGTGTGGGGGGGAGAGGGAGGAAATTTGAGTGTGGGGGGGAGAGGGAGGAAATTTGAGTGGGGGGGGAGAGGGAGGAAATTTGAGTGGGGGGGAGAGGGAGGAAATTTGAGTGAGGGGCGGGAGAGGGAGGAAATTTGAGTGGGGGGAGAGGGAGGAAATTTGAGTGAGGGGGGGAGGAAATTTGAGTGAGTGGGGGGGAGGAAATTTGAGTGAGTGGGGGGGAGAGGGAGGAAATTTGAGTGAGTGGGGGGGAGAGGGAGGAAATTTGAGGGGGTGGGGAGGAGAGGGAGGACATTTGAGTGAGTGGGGGTGGGGGGAGAGGGAGGAAATTTGAGTGAGTGGGGGTGGGGGGAGAGGGAGGGAGGGAGGAAATTTGAATGAGTGGGGGGGAGAGGGAGGGAAGGGAGGAAATTTGAGGGGGTAGAGGGAGGGAAGGGAGGAAATTTGAGGGGGGGAGAGGGAGGGAGGAAATTTGAGGGAGTAAGGGGGGGAGAGGGAGGGAGGAAATTTGAGGGAGGGAGGGAGGAAATTTGAAGGGGGGAGAGGAAGGAAATTTGGGGGGGAGGAAGGAAATTGGAGGGGGGAGAAGGAAGGAAATGAGAGGGAGGGGGAGAAGAAGGAAATTGGAGGGGGGAGAAGGCAATGAGAGGGAGGGGGAGAAGAAGGAAATTGGAGGGGGGAGAAGGCAATGAGAGGGAGGGGGAGAAGAAGGAAATTCACGGGGGTAGGGGCAGAGATTGACATCCATCACACACACAATGCACCCCTTGCACACAGAAAAACACACAATGCATGACACACAGACACACATACACAAGCAATGCATCCCTTACACACCGCAACACACAATGCACCCCTTCCACACACTCAGTGCATCCCTTACAGACACACACACTGCATCCCATACATACACAAACTCACCTTGCAGCCCTTACACATACAAACACAGATTCACACAATGCATTCCTTACTCACATCAGGACATCCCCCCCCCACCCCCCACACACACCCCTGTGAACAATCTCATTGGTGGAACATGAAGGTGGACCCTGGGACCCAGACCTTGAGCTGTGTAAAGGGCCCTCAAAAAATGGAGCTGCTTCCCGTTCTCCCAGAACATTGATTTTTGTGACCACAGTTACAAACCGCCTCCAGAGAGCCTGTTCTACACCAGACCAGTGGAGCCAGACGGCAGCTGAAGCCCATCATCATCCTCATCTGGTTGTAAGTAGGCAGCAGGGCCGCCATCAGGGCATGACAACCGCAACGGTTGTCATGGGCCCGGCGGTCCTGGGGGGCCCGGACTGCTCAGGTCGTCCGGGCCCCACATTCAGTGGGAACATACCGGGTCGCAGGGGGTCCTGCGACCCCGGTATGTACCCACTGGGCCAGCCTCTTCTCCTGGGGGGCCCAGCAGCCGGTCACCTCAGGGCCCCCCAGAGGCTGACCCTGCTGACAACCGGCGGGCGCGCGAGGGAGCACTCTCCTCTGAGTGCTTCCTCTTCAGCTCCCTCGCGCACCGTACTGATGTCGGAGCCGGAAGATGACGTCATCTTCCGGCTCCGGCATCAGTACGCGGCGCGCGAGGGAGCTGAAGAGGAAGCACTCAGCCAGGGAGAGTGCTCCCTCGCGCGCCCGCCGGGTGTCAGGACATTTGAGTGAGTGAGGGGGGGGGGAGGGAGGACATTTGAGTGAGGGGGGGGGAGGGAGGACATTTGAGTGAGGGGGGGGAGGGAGGACATTTGAGTGAGGGGGGGGAGGGAGGACATTTGAGTGAGGGGGGGAGGGAGGACATTTGAGTGAGTGGGGGGGGAGAGGGAGGGAGGACATTTGAGTGAGTGGGGGGGGAGAGGGAGGGAGGAAATTTGAGGGAGTGGGGGGGAGAGGAAGGGAGGACATTTGAGGGGGGAGGAAGTAAATTTGAGGGGGGAGGAAGGAAATTTGAGGGGGGAGAGGAAGGAAATTTGAGGGAGGGGGGAGAGGAAGGAAATTTGAGGGAGGGGGAGAGGAAGGAAATTTGAGGGGAGAGGAAGGAAATTTGAGGGGGGAGGGAGGAAGGAAATTGGAGGGGGAGAGGAAGGAAATTGGAGGGGGAGAGGAAGGAAATTGGAGGGGGAGAAGGAAGGAAATGAGAGGGAGGGGGAGAAGAAGGAAATTGGAGGGGGGGGAGAAGGCAATGAGAGGGAGGGGGAGAAGAAGGAAATTGACGGGGGTATGGGGAGAGATTGACATCCATCACACACACACAATGCACCCCTTGCACACAGAAAAACACACAATGCATTACACACAGACACACATACACAAGCAATGCATCCCTTACACACAGCAACAAACAATGCACCCCTTCCACACACTCAGTGCATCCCTTACAGACACACACACACTGCATCCCATACATACACAAACTCACCTTGCAGCCCTTACACATACAAACACAGATTCACACAATGCATTCCTTACACACATCAGGACATCCCCCCCCCCCCCCCCCCCTGTGTAAAGGGCCCTCAAAAAATGGAGCTGTTTCCCATTCTCCCAGAACATTGATTTTTGTGACCACAGTTACAAACCGCCTCCAGAGAGCCTGTTCTACACCAGACCAGTGGAGCCAGACGGCAGCTGAAGCCCATCATCATCCTCATCTGGTTGTAAGTAGGCAATCTAGTATATTATTCGTGGCACTAATCTCTAATTTACCTCACATTAAAGAGACACTATAGTCCCCAGAACCACTGCAGCTTAATGTAGTGGTTCTGGTGTCTATAGCCTGTCCTTGCAGGCCTTTTAATGTAAACACGGCGGCACTGCAGCACTGTGTTAGTTAACATGGCAGATCATATGGGTGGCGCACTGTGATGTCACATGGGGGGGCGGCAAACTTTACTTTTGCCTAGGGCGGCAAAAATCCTTGCACAGGCCCTGCAGACACTGCATGCCTGTGGGCGGACTCGGGGGGGGGGGGGGGGGACTCGGGTGCAGGCGCCGGGGGGCCCAGACCTTGAGCTGTGTCAGGGGCCCCAAAATTTCTGATGGCAGCCCTGGTAGGCAGTATATTATTCGTGGCACTAATCTCTAATTTACCTCACATTAAAGGGACACTATAGTCCCCAGAACACTGCAGCTTAATGTAGTGGTTCTGGTGTCTATAGCCTGTCCCTGCAGGCCTTTTATTGTAAACACGGCGGCACTGCAGCACTGTGTTAGTTAACATGGCAGATCATATGGGTGGGGCACTGTGATGTCACATGGGGGGCGGCAAACTTTACTTTTGCCTAGGGCGGCAAAAATCCTTGCACCGGCCCTGCAGACACTGCATCCCTGTGGGCGGACTCGGGGGGGGGGAGTGGGGGGACTCGGGTGCAGGCGCCGGGGGGCCCAGACCTTGAGCTGTGTCAGGGGCCCCAAAATTTCTGATGGCAGCCCTGCATCTCTGATTTACATAACCAATTGATTGATCTTCTTACAGCCTATGTCAATAGTCATTTGAATATTATGGGTTTTTATGTGAAATACCATAATAAAGTTTCACATATGTTTTAAGTGGTGAGGGTTTATAACTACTGCTCCCCTTGTGAGGCATATTGTTTTATTTTATTTTTTGAATCTATTGTGTTCTATTGTAGGGTTACCCCACTTAGCTCTAACCTTACAACCAATGTTGGAACTCCGGTGTATAACAGTGCTTCTGAATAACTATGATCTAATATTGATTGCTTTACAGATTACACCAAGAAAAACAGATTGATAATCTCCAGCAATCTGAAAATGTTGCACTTTTTTTTTTTTTTTTTTTTTTTAATGAGTGAAAATTGTCAGAATAATTTTATTTTCCACTTCTCGGTAATTGTACATGCACTCGATATTGTCCCATACACGCTAAGTTGTCTATGCAGTCATTATGTTGGTGCAATGTTACACGTTCCTGCAAAAATATTTCTACATTCTCTGGTCTGATCTACGTAGATATCAGCAATTAAGATAAATGTTAACACTCACCTTGATAAAGATCCCAGAATATTTTCTGTAACACAAACAAAAAATAGAAATTACTTCATTATCTTCACACGCATGCATTCACAGTCATACAAACAAAATTATAAAACACACAAACAAATTTACTAAGCAACCCATTTAAATGATTTTTGAGTGATGTGGCACCAGTTGATCTAATCCATAGCATGTATTTTTAACACCATACTAGCAAAGACACAATTAACTGCTCCAAGTTTCTCTGTGCTTACAAATACCCATGTCTTACACAATTAAAGGCATTAAAGTATATGCAAACATGAAAAAAATCCGTGTTCAAACATACAAAAAACACATTTTATAATCATGATTACAGATCCTCGCAAAACCTACTGTACATGTTTGATTGTTCCTCTAAAATTAAGTTTTGTTATTTCATACCTCCCGCCTGTCCTGGATCTGGCAAGACAGTCCTGATTTTGTTTTTGTACACAATAGTGCTTTGGGTGTACAGAGATGTACTGGAGATGCTGTGGACTGTAACGGTCAGTCTTCCTGCATCTTGTTTGCATTGAACCTGCTAACTCCAAAACTAGGGGCAAATTTTAAAATGTTGCTTTTATGGAGAGCGAGGTAATGACAATGAGCTCTGATTTCAGAGACACTCGAATGATAAACAATGTTTCAAAGATGCTTATATTAAAATCAGTTTCATTGTATGCGTATTCTATTTCTAGCAATCCATACCGTTGCGTCTGAATCTTCCTTAATTTCTCGGGCCTCTTCATAACTACAGATTTCTTCGAAGCATTCTCTCTCCATGTTCCCCTTCTTGGCTTCTTCTAAACCCCAGTTAGCTCTGCGGGAGCGTTTGAGGACAGAAGAGGCTTTTTCATTGTTTAAGAATACTGAGAGAGAAAATGTATGTGTTGGGTTAGACATTGCACTTGTATTCCCTGTATCTTATATAGTAAATATCTCCCACCTTCCATGATGTACACAGGGTATAGCTTCGCCTGGCTTGGTGACGTAGCTTAAATGTTATACTTCACAAAGTTGTTATAGTCATCACCTTTTCCCTTAAACAATATTAGGGTTTTACCCGCTTTTCTAGCCTCTAAAAATAAAATGGGACATTTCTAATGAGGACAGGTCAGCGAGCTGGCGAAAATGTAGTCAGTGCCTGCAAGGTGACGCCTTTATCCCCAGCCTCTTACCTGCATTCATTTGTGCATTTTTTTTTTCAACTAATCCCCTTCCTCCCTCCCATTCCAACTCAGAGCGTGCACATTGCTCTGAGCCATTGAAAATGGTCCAATCAAATGCTTCTTAAATCACTCTGTTTATGAGACCTAGTTATATCTCCCCTGGCTGTGATTTGCACAGCTTCAGTGGAAAAAAAGGTTTCATTTTTAACAGCACAGTGTGTTTACAGTAGAAGTTCTCCTGCTCTATTAACCGTTTATTCACATCTGATACATTCTAAATTAAACACACTGTGCAATAAAGGAAGTTTTAAATTGTACAAGGTTACTAAATTTACAATTGTAGGGAATTCAAAGTAAATATAAAAATTAAAGGGACACTATAGGCATTAATACAACCAGCACAATTAAGCAGTTTTGGTGTATAGATCTCGTCCCTGCAGTCTGACTGTTCAATTCACTGCCATTTAGGAGTTAAATCCCTTTCTTTATGCAGCCCTAGGCACACAGCCCCTGGCTGTGACTGACACATCGTGCGTGAAAGAAATTGTTTCATTTTCAAACACATTTTCCTGCTCTGTAGATTGAACTTTAATCACACATAGGAGGCTTCTGCAGGGTCTAGAAGGCTATTAACAGAGCATGAGATACAAAATTCTAAATTAAAAAGAATGTTCGATAAAGGAAGTGTAAACATTAGATGACACTTTACAGGAAGTGTTTAGAAAGGCTGTGTAAGCCACATGCAGGGAGGTGTGACTAGGGATGTATAAAGAAAGTGCTTTAACTCCTAAATGGCAGTGAATTGAGCAGTGAGGCTGCAGGGGCACGATCTATACACCAAAACAGCTTCATTAAGCTAAAGTTGTTTTGGTGACTAAAATGTCTCTTCAAGCTGCAAGTAGCTGAACTGGAAGCATCGCTAGCTTGAAGATTTTATTTTCTGTTTCAGCTATTTTCGCCTTCACTTTGAATTCGCTATAAATACCCAACAGTCCTCCCGTTAGATAATCACCATGTTAGATTATTTTTCAGGAAGTGCGTAGGGAGGCTGTGTGAGTCATTTGACATATTTGGCATATTGCTATTGTAGAAGTTACACTTCTATGTTCGTAACACCAATACATTGATTGACACGTCAGCTGACACTTTAAATAAATGAAGTGAAAACCTGCACAATATTGAAATAGCTAAATAATAATAAGAACCTGTTAGGAGATGACAGGACTGCAGGTGCCTGTGGAACCCAAGTAAGTGTCAGACTGTTCAAAAATGGTTAAACTCCTTGCCGTGGCACAGCTCCGGGGGCTTACAGGAAAGAGGGACATTTGACCAGAAAACAGGGGTAGATGGATTATGGTCCAAACACGGACCTACAAAGGGTCAGCTGGGAGGATTGTCATTGAACAGCGATGCTTCCATTCATTCCTTAAACATTCAAAATTCAAGAAATACTAAAGATTAAACTCATGTGAATATTAATTACATTCTAAGAGTTTTATTCACTAAACTGTGAACACAGATGTGAAATTCTCCCTTTGTGTTGGTATTATTTAATATTTATTGTGCTTATCCTCACCCACGTGGTATGAGGGAATACCATGTTTTTGCATATGTATTTTTTTTAAATAAAGTATCACTTTCCATGGAATCTCCACGACGGCTCACATTTTTTGCTTTATGTAATATGTACGAATGGTCTATTGAAATAATGGCTTACTGTATGCCAAGTTAATTTATGTGAGTGTCAATATTTCACTTGGGTTAAAGGAACATTGTAGGCACTATACTATAACAACTTCATCTTATTGAAGTTGTTATAGTGCCTTCAGTCCTATCTCACCCCCCCCCCCCCCTTCCTCCACCCCCCACCCCCGCCCAGCTGGGAGTTCTCGGGGGTCATACCTTTCATGCCATGACATCATGCGGGCATGCGCCGTGCCATCGCAGTCTGTCATAGAGAATCATTGCATGCAGTGATGCTGTATGGCAGAATCATATTTGTATTGTAGCGAGCACTGCGCATGCACCATGGTCTCCAATACTCTTTAACGAGGAACATTGGATTGGAACATTGTGTCTCAAAGATAACATCACATTAGGAGGAACCCGCGGCAGTGCCAATGGAGGCTCGACGCTGGAATGAATGTGAGCAAAGTAATGTATTATTCATTTTGAAAGCGCTCCCTGGTGGCCTAAAAATAATATTAAGACTATAGTGTTAGGAATAAAGATTTTGTGTCCCTTTATGGTCAGGCTTGGCCTCATATAAATGAGAATAATCTGCTTTATCTTTTAAACTGTACATTTGTTTGTGTGTTTACAGAAAATAAAAAATTGTATGTGGATGGATACCCATGTGTTCTAACAGAGAACTTGCTGAAATTAACCGATCCCTCAAGTAGTTGCAAGTCATCTGGGTCTTGGGGCTGCTAGCAAACCTCAAGCTGTGATGTTTCTATCAACATTCTTTAAACGGGACAGGGTTCTTTCCCCCTTTTTTTAGGCTGCTCTCACTACGTTATCCATCCACAATGCATAATCTAATCCTCTTATCTGATATCAGATCCAGTAAAAGACGCCTGCAGATCTCCATGCCTGTACGTCTTGTTCTAGGAGAGAGAAGTTGAAACTCACAGTTGCACATAGCTATAATTCTGTGCTAAGACAAACCCCTCACAGCTCAACCCTCACTGAAGTCATCAATATTGATAACTTTAGTCCAATCAGATGTTCCCATAGAGAAACACTAAGGACAAGTGGAGTCTATGCAGCCATCGCCTTGGGCTTTAAATGAAATGCTTCTATAGGAGAAGCATGGCGTGCACGCAGCTAGTATCAGAAAGTAGTCATTCTTTGCGTGCTGAGCCTGGACGTTAAATATATTCACTTACTGCATCTATGTTGGTCTGGAGATCTTAGTTTCTGATTGCAAAAAGAAAACCGTGTCGTTTCTACAAAAATCGTATTGATTTCAACTGCAATTCTGCATTTATTGAGATAAAGTAGTTTTGGTACTTAGTGTGTGCCTTATAAAATAGTGTGTCATTTATTTATTGACCTTACTGGTGTTAATTTTTAAAAAACAGAGCTTGTTATATGGATTTTCAAACTGTACAAGGACCAGATGTACGGGCAAAACAACTTTATTACCAAAAAGTTCACAAACCTCTCTTGACCTGGGCATGATTCACCGCCCAAACCTATATTGTGAAACGCATAAGCCGACGAGGACAAACAACGTTTGTGGTTTTACAGAAAACAAAGGGGGCCTATTAGGAAAGGCATGAACATTTGACTCAGATTTCACTCCATAGAGAGATAAATCACCTGGAGATTCACAGATTTTTTTTCCATCAAAGAACAAACATACTGGATCAATAAATACACAGGAAAAAGAATGTATTTATCTTTAACTCCACAGAAAACTAGAGCTCAATCTCTGGGGACAATCTGTTCTAAATTTATTGTGGAAATTATTACCTGAATCATCAAAATAAATTAAATTACATTTCCTTTGTTTAACACAGCATTTATTCTCCTACCTTAAAACATCTAGACCACAGTCAGCCACACAGTTTTGTTATTATTACTATTAGTTATGAAGTACCGACGCATTCCACAGAGCTGTACAATGAGCCAATAGAAACTTGGTTCATGAACGACTAGCTTACAATCTAATTTATAATGTAACCCCAAAATGAATATACTGTATAGAATGTAGACTGGATTAGCCCTCTGAAGCATTACTGATCAATATGACAGTATTTCTATTATTATTTACCTAGAATTGTTATGCTAATTATAGACTCCACACCAATTATAACCCTAACAACACATCATTGTGATGAAGCTGAAACTGATTTGGCAGAGTTCAGCAAACTAACTAAGCTGCAAAAAAAAAAAAAAAAAAATACAATTCAGCGTTTTCCCAACAGTGGCTTTCAGTAATCACGATCCTCGGTTTTAGTGAATACGTTCCAAAGTCAGAATTCATGCATGAACATCAGTTCACCTCATACACTGATCCACCATAACATTAAAACCACCGACAGGTGAAGTGAATAACAGATTATATCGTTATAATGGTGGGATATGTTGGGCAGCAAGTGAACAGTGAGTTCTTGAATTTCATGTATTGGAAGAAGGAAAAATGGGCTAGCGAAAAGAGAGGTTAGCAAGGGCCAAATAGTGATGGCTAGACGACTGGGTTAGAGCATCTCCAAAACAGCATTTCTTGGGGGTGTTCCTGGTACACAGTGGTTAGAACCTCCCAAAAGTGGTGCAAGGAAGGACAACCGGTGTCAGGTTCATGGGCTCATTGATGCAGCCGATCACACAGAAAAGCTACTGTAGCTCAAATTGCCAAAGCCGTCCATGATGACCCCTGTCTGCCACTGTAAGTGCCTTCAATGGGGACATGAGCATCAGGACTGGACCATGGAGCAAAAGAAAAAGGTTGTCTACTCCATTGAATTAAATTTTCTATTAGATCAGGTGGATGGCCGGGTGCGTGTGCGTCGTTTACCTGGGGAAGAGATGGCAGCAAGATGCATTGTGGGAAGGCAGGCAGGCTGGCGGAGGCACCGTTATGCTCTGGGCAATGTTCTGCTGGGAAATGTTGGGTCCTGGCATTTTTGTGGATGTTACTTTGACATGTCCCATCCACCTAGAGATTGATGCAGACCACATACACCTCATCATGGCAATGGTGTTCCCTGATGGTAGTGTCCTCTTTTAGCAAGATAATGCGCTCTGCCACACTGCAAACATTGTTCAGGAATGGTCTGAGGAACATAACAAAGAGTTCAAGGTGTTCCCCTGGCTTCTAAATTCCCCAGATTTAAATCCGGCTGAGCATCTATGGGATGTGCTGGAACAACAAATCCGATCCATGGAGGCCCCACCTCGCAACTTGCAGGATTTAAAGGATCTGCTGCTAATGTCTTAGTGCCAGATACCACAGGAGACCTTCAGTAGGGGGCGATATTAGGCAGGTGGTCTTAATGTTGTGGCTGATCAGTGTATACATCTAAATCAACTTGTTGCTCTTTTAGGCAAGTGCTAATATAATGTGCCTGGAACTTAACTAAACTCCAGCTATAGTGTATGTAAACATGTAATCAAATATGTAACAATGAGAATTTATCTTGCATCCAATTGTTCTCTAGATCTTTAGAAAGGATTGGCCACTAATATCCCAAATGCAAATATCCCAGATATGCAAATCCCAATTATCTGTAATTATCTGCAATTGTCAAGTCGCAAGCAAATAAATACTAGAATTTAAGAAAGGCAGGAATATCTACTAAAGTCGGAGATCTTGGCCTCTTGCTAACACTTGTACCATGCATGTAGCCAGATTAAGGAAGATATTGTGAAAAGAGGTTTTGAATGAATTTAAAGTGAATTCCAAAGTTTAGACCGACAGGCCCAAACTGAGAATGTTCATTTTCAGAATGTTAACAATTTGAATATTTTCGCCTGTAATGCGAAATTGAATTAATTTATCCTTTACTGAATAACTTTATAAAGTGTGAATTAAAAGGGTATTTCAAATAGTATAAAATCTCTAAACTGAAAACATGGTTTTCCCTTAATAAGAAAAATTCCCAGTGTCCGCTATGTCTTCAGTTCAGATATTTTGGTCAAAAACGTGACATTCTAATTTTATTTAAAATTTCCAAATGTTCACAGATTCAGAAATAAACCTGTGAATAATTGGTTTAACCCAGATATATAAAAAAGAAAGTAGACAATATAAAAAATAAGGATGGAAAGAACAGAACATAGTAACAGAAAACATGCAATATTTGTAAAACTGCGTGCGAAACCCAAAGGCCTATGACTTGAATGGCCCTGTAACTGCTTCATCTCACGGAAGTGGTTATAGTGCCTGGAGTCCCTTGGAGCTGTTCTTCCACCTTGAACTGCTTGGTCTAATGAGGAATCTTGACATTTTCTTTGAATCCCCTCTTTAATTTTCCCATGTTAAATAACTCGTTGTGCGTTCCAAAACCAGATACATCGTTACATCCTTTAGATCCAGTGGCCCAATTTAACCCCATTGTACAGCTACGGAATCTGATGGCGCTAAATAAATAAAATAATAAATATCTCATGAATATTCAATGATTCCAGGGCTAGGAGACATCGGTCTAAAAATATATTGCGAACACTTGTACCACGCACGTAGCCAGATTGAGTAAGATATTGTGAAAAGGGGTTTTGAGGACGCGGTAGGGTGAGGGGATGTTCCCAGTCTCTGAATAAACTTTGTCCCTTGTCAATGTTTTTTTTAAAGAAATGTCCAGATCAGATTAAGGGAAAAGTACCACTCAAAAACAAATTGGAGGTCTAATGGCTAGATGGCAAAAGAAACTGCAGGTACCAATTATAGACCAAAATGTGCAGGGTAGGAAACGTTCTAAACTTTGTTTATATTGGACTAGATTGTGCAATTCTGAAGACAATGCAATTCACAGATCTGAGAATAAACCCATCTGTTTATAGCTTTGAATTCTATGCAAAATTTATTATAAAAATATCCAGTAGTGGATTTGGACGATTCTTAAATAATCCGCCTCTTAGACAGGTATAGAAAATATTAAACAATATATATATTTTTTTAACATATCCAATAGGCCTCCAAAATTACCTTCCTAATTTTTTCCTCTACTTCCACACACAGTCTTAGCAGAGCTGAGATCACAGCATACATTTAATTGAAGATAGGCTAGCTGAGGGAACACGGGGGGCCATAGTTTAACCATGGGTGGAGAACTTCCCTGTCTACATCTTCCACAGTAATCAGAGTCTGCATAGAACTATACACGGGGGCGGTGGGGCTTCCTCAACCAGCCTGTTATTTGAAGAACAATACAAAAAGGTATGCCACAAGGTAGCCAAGATCTTCATACAATGTTGCCATCCTACACATCAGCAAATTGTACAGCCAAATGACCAGTGCTAACAGGGTTAAATCTCAGCCCCCGATAGATACTATAGTATACCAAGTACAGCAGCTTTCGTCTTACCATTGTGGCCCTGGATTAGAGGGAGCAGTAAGGCCATAAGAAGTCCCCATGATATTGGAGTTCGAAGCAGCATGGTTGCAGAGAGGAGCCAGTTCTACAAAGCTCCCCACGGTTATTACTCAACTGAGCAAAAATCTAGCATTTCAGCCTGTGTCAGGGACCTACAGACTGTCCTCTGCCCTCTCTCCCTCCCCCATTAGTGGGGTCAGGTCTAGTTACACATTGACCAACACTAATCCCACTCAATTCACTTTAGCCTTAGATGTTTTATTTACCAGCACAAAGTGCCAGTCCAAGATCTATATTGTGTATCCTGGCCATTTCTATGCAACATGGAGCACGGCGCTCAAAGCCGTGTCACTTAACTGTTCTATTGTGACCTTCCTCGCCCTGACACAAAACATGAACGTTCTAAAGGCTGGTTCACTCAGCATGTTCACTCCTGGGCCTTCGCATGTATTCACACATTGTCTACAGACGTGGCTGGTAAAATTTAAAAAGGGTGAGGTGTGACTGCCCCGACGTGTCGAGTTTTATCCACCTAACCCCATTCCTTGTCCAAAACCATCAACAAAGAGGAGAATGTAAACTGCAGGTATAATCAGGACAGACGTGTTTGCTAACATAACATACATACGTATCAGTGGTGCTTAGATATGAGGAATATTATTTTTGCAAACAAAACTAGGAGTAGGCAACCTGCCCTATGGAACAGCCTCCACTGGCTGACTGGATACATTATTAGGCTATTGGCGCTAATGGGCAGATTCTCAGATTTCATGTGAGAATGGGTACTTTTCAAATGTGAATAAGCAGATTCCCAGGGTGGATGAATCGGCAGGTTCTCTGATGCGCAGGGCAATTGGGTGGGTTTAAAAACAATCAAATTACCATTATCGAGTTAAAGAAACTCCATAGCAGCACTGATCCAGGAAGCACCTCTACTGACCATCTTAGTGACTGCCACTAGAGGCTGTACTAGGCACTAATGCGAAAAGGCAGTGTTTACATAAAAATGCCTGCAGGGACAGGCTATAGACACCAGCACAACTAAATGAAGCTGTAGTGGTTCTGGTGGCTATCGTGTCCCTTTCAGCAACATAATACCTTCAACATATACAACGCTATCTTACCGTAGCATTTATTTGTGTAGTGCAAGAATTTAAACAAAATAATGTGTAATTAATAATCAAACTACAACACAAGTAAGGGCAAATAACTGCCAGCAACAATTGGCAATAATTAATATCATAGTTTCCTTTATTCCCCAAAACATGTAAAATAAAAAAGAAATATTGAATAATACTGTAAAACAACTTATAGTAATTAGTAGGTTAGGCCAAAATGTTGTAAAAACTGTATCTAAAAACCTGGTATGAAGGTGCGCAATCCAAATTCAATGTGTACAATATATTTATTTATATGGATTATTTGAGTGGCACAGAGTTTCTCCATTCGTGTTAGGACGCAATTCGGGACATTGTTCGGATCGGAATTTCATTCAAATGAATTAAATTCCGATCCGTGCTGCGGCTGCAATTTGCAGCAGCTTAGTAGATAACTCCCTAATTCTCATGATATCAGGGAGCTATCTACCAAAAGGCTGAAAGACCAAAATTGGTCTTTTATACAAATTTACTAATAAAGATTACTTCGTATTAGTAAATTCTGCACCTACTTGCTTTATCGTGAGTAAGGGCACGTCTACTAAACAGTGAGCAGCCTGTGGCCCCCTAGTCTCCCACCTCCTGAGCCCCCACACGTGCCGCGCAAGTGGGATCTAATAAACTGAAAGGAGGACCTAGCATCCCCCCCGGTCCCCACCCACGAGTGGCGGCCCTAAATTAAAATGGGGGGACCTATTTTCCTCCCCCCATGAGCAGCGGGTCGGAGCCCTAAATGAAAATGGGGGGGACACCTATTGTCCCCGTGCTGGCTCCCACCCATGAGCGGCGGATGAGGGCCCTAAATGAAAATGGGGGGGCAGGGGGACACCTATTGTCCCCGCCTGGCCCTCACCCATGAGTGGTGGGTGGGGACCCTAAATGAAAATGGGGAAGGGGACCCATTGTCCCCCTCCCTTGAGTGGCTGGTGGGGGCCCTAAATGAAAATGGGGGGGCAAGGGGACACCTATTGTCCCCGCCTGGCCCTCACCCATGAGTGGCGGGTGGGGACCCTAAATGAAAATGGGGAAGGGGACCTATTGTCCCCACCTGGCCCCCTCCCTTGAGTGGCTGGTGGGGGCCCTAAATGAAAATGGGGGGACCTATCGTCCTCCTCCCCGTCCCTCACACATGAGTGGCGGGTGCGGGCCCTAAATGAAAATATGGGGGAACCTATTGTCCTCCCCCCGGCCCCCACCCATGAATGGCAAATGGGGGACCTATAATGTAAACCCCCCCAAGTTACTAGGGGTCCCCAAGCCCCTAGCCACCCTCCCACCCAAAGGTTTTTAATAAAGACCTACCTACACCCCTCACCCTAAAAATAGTGAAGGGAATACCTGTAAATAAAAAATAACTTACCATTTGATGTCTTCTTTTTTCTAAAATCTTATTTTTTCAGCCCCAGAAAATCCAAATAAAAATCCATTAACCCATCACAACTGTTAAAATGTAAAGAAAACCAGACAAAAAACAAACAAACCAGACGCTAAATATAATAATCCATCGTCACGCATGGAGGGCACCGCGCAGACTGAACTCCGCAGGGCAGGGAAAGGCTTATAAAGCCTTCCCACGCCCTGCAATTTGACTTAGAGCACTCTGATTAGTTGATTCCAAGCCAACCAAGTCTCTACATTTACCTGTCACAGCACTCAGATTGGTTGGCTTGACTTTTTCACAGTGTGGGAAAGTTCTTTGGAATTTTCCCATGCTGTGTAGTTTGACTCATAACACTGCGATTGGTTGCTTTCATTTAGTCAGTCAATCAGCCCCTCCCCCCATTTTCATTAAGGGCCCCCACCCGCCACTCATGGGTGGGGGCCAGGGGGGACGTTAGGTCCCTCGTTCAGTTTAATAGCACCCACTTGGACGGCACGGGAGGGGGCAGACAAGGGGCCCACTGTTTAATATACATGCCCCTACTCGCGATATAGCAAGTAGGGGCAGAATTTAGTAATACTAAGTAATCTTTACTTCTTATTAGTAAATTTGTCTGAAAATTTCTCTGACCACAGGAAACGAAGCACACTTTGCTCCTCTGCTTGGCATAGATGGTCAGACGTAGGAAACATCCATAGGACAAATAATCCCTACTTTGTCTTATGGAGAGAAAAAAAAGTAACAAGAGAGGTGAGAACGGACAAGAGCTCAATTAGCCTGCCCTTCGGTGGGTCCCCGCTCAGATCTCAAGCTGGTTTTAGCTCATCTTGTGCCATTACAGAGAGAACATATCTGAAGCATATCAGACTGGTCCCACCCGTACGGGCAGACGTGGATTCCTTGCTCATGGTGCCTAGAGAGATATCAGCTATGCCTCACTGATGATGCCTAACAAGGCTGAAACGATCGTCTGGGGTTGCTGTGTCTCTTGTGCAGAGGGAACTTGCTGGAATTTCAGATCTGGAATGCCCGTACGGGTGTGACCAGTCTGATATGCTTCAGAGATGTTCTCTCTGTAATGGCACAAGATGAGCTAAAACCAGCTTGAGATCTGAGCGGGGATCCACCGAAGGGCAGGCTAATTAAGCTGTTGTCCGTTCTCACCTCTCTTGCGACTATTTATCTACTTTGTCTTATGTTTTAAAGAAAACTAGAACAGACAGGAAGAAATGAAGAACAGATCCTGACAGAGGGAGAAAAGAGGAATTGATTGGGGGAAAGGTAAGTTTGGCATGACAGTGCCGCTTTAAGTGAACAGATTGATAAAAATGTGGGTGAGAACACACCAAAAAATATTATCAAACACTGTGTGCCCTCACCCACATTTTTTATTATCATCAATTTGTTCATATTAGGCAGCAAGTGAACAGTCAGTTCTTGAATTACATGTGTTGGAGGCAGAAGGAAAATGGGCAAATTAAAAGATTTGAGTGACTTTGACAAGGGCCAAAGAGTGATGGCTAGGCGACTGGGTCAGAGCATCTCCAAGTCTTGTTGAATGTTCCCGGTATGTTGTAGTTTTTACCGACCAAACGTGGTGCAAGGAAGTTCAACTAGTGAACTGGCATCAGGGTCATGAGCACCCAAAGCTCTTTGATGCACATGGTGAGTGAAGATTAGCCCGTTTGGGGTTAAAAGCTACTGTAGGTCAAAGTGCTGAAACCGTAATGCTGGCCACGGTAGAAAGGTGTCAGAACCCACAGAGCATCGCAGTTTGCCGAGTATGGGGCTGCATGATGACCACTGTCCACCGCTTAAAGTGCCTTTAATGGGGATGTTAGTGTCAGAACTGGACCAGGGAGCAATAGAAGAAAGTTGCCTCGATCTTTACCATTTTCCTTTCTTTCTTTCTATTCTTTAACGTTTCATAAAAATCGAAAATATTGACTACCATGAGGCATCCCAGAGAGACAGATATATATCGCAAACATGGAACGGAAGAATTGTTTGCGATCTCTCCTATCCATACACCACTGTGTTCGGCGATCTCCGATGGCGGAGCACAATAACGCTTAGCACAAGATAAATGAAAAGAAAGCCAGGAACCACCTATAACAACACGCAAACCAGACACGACAATTACGATCCATAATGTCATTACACTAAGCTTTATGTGTCAAAGAGTGGTATATGCGATCTGATCTACAACTGTTTCTGTTCTCTACCGAATTTATCTGCTAATTATTGTCTCCTTTATTGCATGTCAATACGAAATAAATAACTAAAAAAAAAAAAAAAAAAGAAGAAAGTTGCCTGGTCTGATAAATGTTTGTTTTCTTTCAGATCAGGTGGATGGCCGGGTGCATGTGTGTCATTTTCCTTAAGAAGAGATTTACCTGGGAACAAGGCAAGCCAGCGGAGGCAGTTATACTCTGGGCAATGTTCTGCTGGCATTCATGTGGATGTTATTTTGACACGTACTGCCTACCTAGAGGTTGTTGCAGGCCACCTACACCCCTTTATGGCAATGGTGTTCTCTCAGGGCAGTGGGCTCTCACAATGACCTCCCAGTGTTCATCCCTCCCCCTCCCACCGTTAACTGGGGCAGAGTGACCCATTAATTCCACTAATATTCAGCAAAATGGAAATTGTGTAAAACAGGAGATTAAAAATAGCAATGCATCAGAATTTATTTTTAAAATCCAGCTAAAATTTGCTATTCCTTTTTGATGATTATTATTATTTATTAAGCGCCAACAGTTCCGTAGCGCTGTACAATGGGTGGACTAACAGACACGTATTTGTAATCAGACATTTTGGAACGCACAGGAACAGGGGGATTGAGGGCCCTGCTCAGTGAGTTTACATGCTAGAGGGAGTGGGGTAATGTGACACAAATTCTTGATTTATCCTTGCCCTAATCATTTGGCATTTGTTTTTTCTACTCTTGGCATCACTGGCCATTTCTAGAGCTCTAGAGTTTTCGAATACAATGCAATCCATGCATTCTGAGCTCGTTACTAGGATTTTGAGTTTAAGGACTGTGTTTTCTTGCAGGTTCCTGCGTTTCTACTCATCGCTATGTGTAACAGAATAAATATTTATTTTAGGACAAGAGGGAAATGACAGCTAGGACAGGGGTCCAAAGAACAGGGTCAGTGTTTAATGCAGTGCGGGAAAACAGGGATGGGGGAGGAAGCGGAACAATCTCCCAGTGGGCTCTGCGCTTTGCACGATGTGGACATCAGGTTATAAGGGCCCTTTAAGGGGCCCCACGTAATAAACACACAAATTATAACATACATAATGCTTATTGTTATTAACATTAAATAAAATTATTTTATATTATGCATGTGTGGAGAAACACCGGTTATTGTCCAGGACCAGGACCCAACAATTTCCCCCATTTTATCTACGTGGGTCCCCAATAGTTGGAAGGTTGGCAACTGCTGACCTTGGGCAAGGGTGTTGCTAGGCGGTGAAAAGACCAGAACTTCAGCCCAAGGGTATATTGAGTTAAGTCCCTCCAAAACCAGCCATATGTCCCACCCTAAAACGTAATGTGTTCTATAAATCATGTTTGGAGAAATTCAGAGTATTATATAAACCTACATTTATAAATGCTTAACCTGCCATATAAAGCCCAGGTTGTGCTGTATTAACCCTTTACCTCACTGCATTAAAACTCTACACCCACAGCAATTACTCAAAAATGCACTGTATACGCTCTCCCGGGTTCTCCGTCCGGAGTCTCGCTCCCCTCCCCCCCCCCTCTGGACCAGGGGGGTCATCCCGGTCTATAAGGGCATCAAGCAGAGTGTCGGCCTGGGCCTCAACACCCGCCCTGGCAAGGAATCTCCAGCGGGCGATAATCCACAAAATGGCCGCCGTGCGCCAGCTATGTGCGCGAACAGCCGGAATGAACGAGCTGACTGAAGGGGAAATTACCAAGCACCAGCAGATCACCATGACAGCCTATCCCAGGCTTATACTGGCAGACTATGCTGGCAAGATCAAGGTACATGCTGTGGGCAAACAATAAGGGGAAAAGAGGCATACACAAAATGGGACCCTACTGAACTGCCCTTATACAGCAGACCCACAGGGGTCACCAGAACCTACAGCTGCCAGAGGGACCGAACAACAAGCCACTCATCCTGCATCCAGTTAGAAAGGGTCCACCCTACCAGACCTATGACACCATAACCACCGCCATACGCCAACGCACAGCGCAGGATGACTAAACTGCAGCTCCAGGGCACAAGCGGCACCTACCAAGCGAATGCACAGCGGCGAAAGCCGCAGGAGAACTACCTGCTGACCAACTTTGGAGACGACGCAGGCACAGCTGACCACACAAATCCTGCTTAACCTGGCGGACTCATGTAACTAGGCCGAAACCCAGAGACAATGATCTAAGCTCATTATTACCTGCCCTAGCATAAACTCCAACTGTCCTCAGCCAGACACACTGCCTCCAGCCCACACACCATGATTCATGCATTATACCAAGCGAGGAACACAATCTAGAATGCCACACAAGCAAACTTTAGGGCTCTGACACCCACTTTAACAAATGAAAAGCGTCACCAAACTTAACCCTAATGTAAAGATGTATCTAATGTTGAACTTGAGGCGTTCCCATAACTTGCTAATACATTTTAAGCTAGACCATATATGTTTGGTCACTCAATCAGATAACCTAAGAACCAAGCCACGGTGAATCCCTCAACTACTGACAAATATCACTCTACTATTGTTATTCGTTTGCTATCATACAAAAAAAAAAGTGCAATCCCTACCAATGCCATGTTACTGATATTCTATGGTTTATCACACTATGCTTGATAGTGCTGTTGTGGCATATGAAGCTTGTCTGAACACACTTGCACTATAAAAATAGAATAAAAAAAATGCACTGTATAATCAACTCCAAATACTGGCACAGTAACAAATTATATCATTGGAGGTGTTGTTTCTCTATTAGCATGGCAGGGGACTCAGGGCTAACAATGAAATGGTGCCAGTATTAGAGCCAGGGCATCTCAGGACCCCACTCAGGGTTCCAGCCCGTCTGAACCCCCATTCCACACCGTAGCTGCAAGGCCTTAGTTTAATATTGCTAAAGAAGCTTTTCAAAGAATTAACTTTTTGATAAATTTTGAAAATTATTTAATATTATGAAAAATATTTTACATTTGTATTTTATTTAAAGGAACACTATAGGGTCAGGAAGACAAACATGTATTCCTGATCCTATAGTGTTAAAAAAAACCATCTAGCAAAACCAGCAGGAAGGCAAGAGGGACAACGGGGAAGCCCGGGAGAATCGACTGATACCAAAAATGCGACATTTACTGCCCGGGAAGCCGTGACAGCAAATGGGGCCTACCCGGGACCGAGCCAGAGAGAGGCGGCCGATCTCCACGACGGCAAAGTGAACCCCTCAGCACACTCATCGCCTACCTCCCCCCCCCCCATGGACCGGCGGAGGTTATCCCGGTCCTCATTGCATGCTCGGGGCAGCCAGCCTGAAGCACAAGACAAGCATGATCCCAAACAACAGAGATACAACCCTCCTCATGGCACTCCAAAGATGGCGGCCGATAGAGCACGGAACAAGCTGGGCGTGCTGCCGACAAATGAACAACAACCAGATCTCTCACAGCGACTGGAGGCGATTTTTAACCGCTTCTGGGAAGCACTGAGGGAGAGGCAACTAGCAGCCCGAATCGACCGGTCTGTCACACAGACAGCAACTAAACGGAACCGCAGGCGGCAAGAGGTGAGGGGGAAACCCTCAGGCGCAAACCTACCACGGCAGTCTACCCACACTCTCCCTGGACCACCTGAGCTGCAGACCACAAGGCCAGTTCCCAAACTGTGTGCCGCATCGCCCCATTTTCCTGGTGCTATGATTATAGCATCGAGAACTGTGCCTCCCTCTCCCCTGACGACTCTGCAGGACCGGAGAGGAGATTAGAGATCTCCCTCTCTGGCCCACTAGCACTGTAATGTTGCACCCGGCAGGGGAGGGAGGTGAGAGAACCCAGGGGAGCTCTAACTTGCAGCTCCGCCGGGTTCTCCTCTCGGGAGCACGGAGTGTTGCCGCGGTTACCACCTCCTGTGGCTGCTAGAGTTCACTGTCACAACTATGACTGCCAGGGCTTTCGAGGGCTGGATTGGGAATGAAAATCAGCCCTGGAAATAATTGCATACCAGCCCAACAGCATACAATACACTGCCTCACCCCTGTCCCTTCACTCTAATACACTGCTCACTCCCCCAATCAAGAATACTGCCTCCGCTCCCTCTCCCAATTTAATACACTGCCCACTCCCCCAATCGAAAATACTGCCTCCGCTGCTGATGGGCAAGTTTAACCCAGCACTGGAAGTTTAAAAAAGTTTTGAAGTGGTCATTGTGTTTGGAGTCGGTAGGTGTGTTTCAGTAAGAAACGCTTTGCATATTTGGATATTTTATATTGCTGCTGGAGGTGTGACTCTAACTCCGGCAGTGTCAACAGCCGGCCTAGAATAGGAGTACCAGACAGAGACGGATTAAGAACCTGTTGGGCCTGGTGCTGACAGTGGATCTACCGTATATACTCGAGTATAAGACGAGTTTTTCAGCACATTTTTTGTGCTGAAAAACCCCGACTCGTCTTATACTCGAGTTAATGTCTATATTATGGCAACTTACATTGCCATAATACAGACAAGGACCGCCGGGCTCATTACAAGCCCGGCGGTCCTGTTGGGGGCTGGCAGAGAGCGGTAACTTACCTTCACAGCAGCTCCTGTCAGCTCCCTTCTCTCTCCTCCAGTCGGCTCCCTCTGCAAGTCTGGCAACGCTCCGCACAGCCGCGAGACTTGCTGACAGGGGAGCTGACCGGAGGAGAGAGAAGGGAGCTGACAGTAGCTGCTGTGAAGGTAAGTTACAACTCTCTGCCAGCCCCGCTCCTACACAGCCCATCCACTGGACCACCAGGGAATGAGAGCCCCCCTCTCTGGCCATGTATTAAGCAGGAAGGGGGGGCGAAAAAATATAAATAAAAATGTAAATTAAATAAAATATACTCTATATATATATATATATATATATATATATACACATAAATAATATTAAAATAATAACAATTTAAAAATAATAATAAAAATGCCCACCCCCACCAAGGCTCTGCATCAGACACACAAACACACTCTGCATAACACACACAAACACACTGCATTCATACACACACACACTGCATTCATACACACACTGCATTCATACATACACACACACACACCGCATTCATACAAACACACTCACACTACACACACACTGCATTCATACACCAACACTGCACTAATACACACACACACACCGCATTCATACAAACACACTGCATTATATACACACACTGTAAATAAATATTCAATTAATATTATTTTGGGGGGATATAATTTTATTTAGAAATTTACCAGTAGCTGCTGCATTTCCCACCCTAGTCTTATACTCGAGTCAATAAGTTTTCCCATTTTTGGGGGTAAAATTAGGGGTCTCGACTTATTTTCGGGTCGACTTATTCTCGAGTATATACGGTAATTACAGAATCTTATTGACAGAAAACAAAAACCGTCAAACCTCCCGAACGTCCTTTATCTAGTGGGGGTGCTAATCTCTTGCTTTCATCACTCCAAACCCATGCCCCCTAACAGCAGGGACTGGTGAAGCAGGACGTCGGTGGGCGGGGTAAAAAGGTGGGCCACTGACGCAGATCAAGTAACTTGCACTGCCCCGAAGGATGGGCATGCCAAGAAAGGGGGCAGGTATGCTCAAAAATTTGCATGGTAAGCCTGGCACGAATGCATGTCGTGCCACCAATCATGCAGGCTGGCCAACAAAGAGCACTCTGAGCTTGGCGCAAATGCATCTAATGATGCATTCGCTCTACACTTTCTGGGGACTGTCCTCTATCACTCACTTGTCCACTCCACTCCTTACCATCTTACTAGCAGACAGAAGCTCCTGGTATGCAGTGTGAGACAGTAAAAAGGTAGATATATAGAGAGTGTAAAAGAAAGAGGACATGTATCAGTGTTCGAGAGACCTAAACAGCAATGTGTTTCTTTTTCTTTTCAATAGCCCTATACCATAGACATGGGCCTGGAGCTTCAGCTCCATCAGCCACTATGTTTATCCGGCCATTGTTCAGCCTGGCCAATGTCAATTCTGTGGATATCACAGATCACTTAGTTGACGCTCTCAGGTAATGAATGGCCAGCGGAATTGGCATTTGGCTTCTGATACATGTCACCCGGCAAAAGAAGAGGCTCGGTGCCCGGTGGAACCAAGTTAAAAAAACAAACTGTCAAAAAAAACCTGTTGTGGTTACAATGGGCTGTAGTGGCTACAATGCTTGGAGTAACACTTTAAGGTGTAGGTCGGGCACTAGCTCTATCTGCAGACATTACAAATGTGATAGTCACAGTGGATGTAGAAAATAAAAGACAAAAAACAAACCCAAACCAGTAGGAGACTGGTTAAGAAAATGTGTCGCCTATTCTGCTGTAAGACCCAAAGCACCGTTGCTTCTATCAATGACGGAGGCAGGCAGGAAAAATGAGAGGAGTGTATTGGAGCAATAATGTTAATCCAAGTACCCACTGAGAAAAAACACTGTGACCAAAACATTTGAAGCTGAATTATTGGCTTTTTCCTTGTATTTGGAGTGTCTCTTTAACAATGATAAAAACATGATGGTTTATTCACTAATCTGTGCTTTGCAGTAATCTGAAAAATTCTGGGTAAACTGCCAAGGTGTAAGTTTAAAAAACAAAAAAACTATGAATTGTTGGGAAATCTAAAAAATTGAAAACTTTCAGGACAATAGTCAGTTATAGAATGCATAGTTAATACATAATTAACTTCATTGAGGTTCTTAAAAGGTCTACATATTATCCCACTTGGCTATTTTTAGAATTTGGATTTCATAAATTATTACTGCTGATGCGGAGTGCTTTAATTTGGCCAAGGAAAATCAAATGCAATTAGTTTATGTTATGTAAGATTCAAATGAATCTTAGAAATATGTGCTAAAGATTAAAAGACTCTCCGCCATTGGCAAGTAAAAATCCAGCCCAGTATTCCATGGATCCTTCAGGCTTGCAGAGTAACTTTTACGCCGGTTTGTAGCATATGACTTCAAACTGTGAGCTTTGACTTTAACACACCTGTTTTCAAGCAGGATCATTTAGAATTCTGGCCTTTTGCTGGATTTTGTGAAATGATTAGAAACAAGGAATACCAACTATAACTTGGCTTTAAGAAACAAATGAATACACAGTTTAAAATAAATAAATACTTTCCCCTATAGAATGACATAAAATCCCTTCAGATACCATTTTACCCCAAAAATAAGTCCTAGTTGCTAGCTCGCTAATGTATGTTCGAGGAATTTTCCCCAAACATAGATTTGCGGGATTCCATGCGCTAGCTCGCTTATGTATGTTCGAGGAATTTTCCCCAAACATAGATTTGCGGGATTCCATGCGCTAGCTCGCTTATGTACGTTCGAGGAATTTTCCCCAAACATAGATTTGCGGGATACCATGCGCTAGCTCGCTAATGTATGTTCGAGGAATTTTCCCCAAACATAGATTTGCGGGATACCATGCGCTAGCTCGCTAATGTATGTTCAAGGAATTTTCCCCAAACATAGATTTGCGGGATACCATGCGCTAGCTCGCTAATGTATGTTCAAGGAATTTTCCCCAAACATAGATTTGCGGGATACCATGCGCTAGCTCGCTAATGTATGTTCGAGGAATTTTCCCCAAACATAGATTTGCGGGATACCATGCGCTAGCTCGCTAATGTATGTTCCAGGAATGTTCCCCAAACATAGATTTGCAGGATTCCATGCCCTAGTAAACTGATCTATGTTTGGGAAAATTCCCATGAACGTAGACCTGTTTTCTTGTACATGCTTGCTACCGTTCCCCCCACCCCAAAATAAGACATCCCCTGAAAAAGAGCCCTAGTGCATTTTTCGGGGCAAAAATTACTACAAAAGACAAGTCTTATTTTCAGGGTGAAAGACGGTGTTATGAACGTAGTGGCTGCTCTGCTGAGTATGTGTCTAAAAGGTATCACACTGCATCAGAATCCTGACTGATATACAAAGCTAGTTATTTTTAAGGCCACAAGGGGGCCTTCTATATTGAAAACACAACCAGATTTAATTTATAAATATGATCTCTGTGTGTGTGTGTTCTATGCAGAAGGGCCCCTTGTGGCCTTAAAAATAACAAGCTATATATTGATAAGTTTTTCTGTTTTTCCTCCTCCACATGTTCAAGGACAGAAAAGGTCAAGGGACCAAAATTGCAGCACTCCTGTACAGCTTAAAGCTAAACACATCGTCGATTTAAATAAATAATTTTATTTTTCAGACAATAGGTATGGTGTCCCTTTGTTTTTGTGTTTTTAAATAAATAAAATTACATTCTAATATGTAAATATACATATTGATGGCAAACTATTTTCTTTTGATTTGAGCTATGGCTTTTATATAAAAGTTATTTAAAAAAAAAAAAAAAAAAGACTGTAGTACAATAGTTAAACTATTATTCTGTTTTAAGACAAGCTTTGGAAAGAAATAAAGATCCCCCTGTCTGACAAGGACATTTTTAATCTATTGGTCATCACCCTGCATGAACACAAAAACATATGTGAGGAAGGCTGAACTTGATGGATGCAAGTCTCTATGTAACAATCAGAATTTGAGATGGAATCAGAGAACCGGGAGGGCGACATGACGCAAACGTCAGTAATCACCTCACTTAATCCACCTCTACCACTTCTGCCACAGCACTGAACCCGAGAGCCTGTTCTACAAGCAATACCCTGGAGCCAGGTTCCTTGTGCAGTAAGATGTTCTTTTGTCCAAGCCCAGAAGATATCTCAAGTACTTCTGAATCCATGGGTAGAATAAGAGTTTGCGTTTCATGTGAGGAGCCAAATTCTGCGTTCTCTGTGAAATTAGCAATTAACACCGCTGCTTGCTCTTCTGCACCCGGTTGAGAACCCAATAACGGTACAAAAACCAGAGTAGATTCCACCTCGGTCTCCTCCACCGGTGCTGCAGGTGAACCCTCTCCTGTTGGGGTTTGTCCAACATCTTTGTGACTGCGGAGGTGTCTCTTAAGACTACGTTGCAGGGTGTAACCCATCCCACACAAATGGCAGCGGAAAGGCATCTCCTCCAGGTGAGATTTCAAGTGCCGCCTGAGCTTGGTGGCAATAGGATAGGATTTGCCACAGTACTGGCACAAGAAAGGGCGTTCTCCGGTATGGAGACGTTCGTGGGCACGCAGTGTATGAGGGTCTTTAAGTGCTTTGCCACAAATTTTGCAGATGTGCATTTCTCCTGTGTGCAAGATCAAGTGTCGTTTTAGTTCTGGCTGCTGTGGGAAGGAGTCTCCGCAAAACTGGCATTTGTACGGTTTCTCCCCAGTATGCAGTCTTTGGTGAATCCGCAGATTGCCCTTATGTCGAAAAGAACTGCCGCAGTCTGGGCAGGGGTATGGTTTTTCTCCTGTGTGTACACGCATGTGACTACGCAATGAGCGACTGTTGGCCAACTCTTTATCACACAAGTTGCACTGGATAGGTGGTTGGAGACTACCTCCAGCTGGTATGCAATAGTTTTTGCGGTGAATGCGAAGGGTGGGACGGCGAGCAAAACGCTTTCCACAGTCATCACAGTGGAAAGGGCGAAGGCCAGTGTGTAGAACAGAGTGCTCCTTTAGGTCCCGTTGTGTGCCATAGGCTTTGTCACAAAGAAGACATTTGAAGGGACGTAGACCCTTGTGGGCTAACACATGAGCCCTGAAGCTCTCCTCTGAGCTGTAAGTCTTATCACACTCAATGCATTGGTACGGCTTACGCCCGCTGTGTGTGAAGCTGTGCCTTTTAAGGTGACTCGATTGGAAGAAACGTTTGCCACAGTCTTGGCAGCAAAATCTACGTTCTGTCTGTGTTTTGGACTTTTTCTTTTTACGTTCAGTCACTGGAGTTGTCTCAGACTCCACCTCTTGCCTGGAAACCTTAGCTTGGCTGCTAGAGGTCTCTTCGGTTTCTCCTTGTAAAAGTGTCTGCCCTTGTCTGTCCGTTTCTTTCTGCGCTACTGTTCCATTAAGGTCAGACGTTTGGCTTTCCTCACCAGTATCTGCTCTGTTACAACTCTGTTTGCGTTTTGTGCTGGAAGAGTTGGCTCTGCTGGCACAGTTTTCCTTTACAAAGTTCTCTTGGTCACAATTGCTGCCTATGATCTCAGTTCTGGGATCGATGTCAGAATCTTGGAGCTTCAAACTTTGAGAATCTTCCTTTACAATGCTCAAGCTGTCGATATCTGAAGAGTCTGCTGAAAAAAGTAAACACAGTAAATTTAGTCATGAGATATTCATTTTTGAAGGAAATAAATAATATTTTAAGGCACTAAACAGACTCGACACCGTACTTTACTATTTAAAGTGTCCCTGTCATTTTTTCCCCCTTTCAGTTTTCCATTCCCGATCTCCCCTGGATCTCAATATCACCCCCTCCCCACATTGTCAGGTGTTGTTAACATGACTACTATACGTAAGAAAAAAGGTAGTCCCTTGCTTAACTTATGGCAGAACCTAGATTGTTCTCATGGCGGACGCGCCTCTTGTGGCTGTCAGACAGCCCCAGAGACTTATCTAACCCTGCAATGTAAGCATTGCCTTATCTACTAAGGAGCAATACTTTACATTGCAGAGTTAAAAAATAAAAGACCACCGCATCTACAGTTGCCAATGATCATGCACATCCACAGGGCTATTTTCAACTTGCCCTCCTGTGGCTCTACTTCCTCCTCCATTGTTGCAACTTACTCCATGGCACGAAATTAGGTGCGCATGCTTGTGGCTTAGAATGAACTGGTCACATCACCGGTGTTTGGGGTGTGAGGGAGGGCTTACAAAGGCTGCAGATCTTTTTTTAGATAAATGCATAAATATATAAGTATATCTGCTAACTTGTGATATTTATATATGTTGTTCATTTTCAGTGTGGTCTTCCTTTAAGCCATTATGTGTTTTTGGTATTTTTAAAAGTAGGTTTTGTTAGTAGGTTTATAATAAAGATAGTGACAGGTGTTTTTAAGTACAAACCTGCAATGGGTGCTTGCACTGGATCACGTGGTATTGAATCTGAAGTTGTTTGGAATTTGCAGACACAATCTAGACTGGAGGACAACTTGCCGCTATCTGGGTCTACAGTACTTCGGAGTTTGACCTCTTCTTGCTCTGCTGTCATTGCAGACACAAAGATCTCAACACCTGTTTTTTCTGCAGACATTGATCCCTTTGAGTGCAAGGTCACAGCAGATACTGCAGGTTCAGGTATCGTTAATAGGTGTTTGGCATCCTCAATAATAAGACCCTCTCTGGTGTTTGTTTGAGGTTCTTCACTCTCTGTTAGAATTGGTAGAACCATTGTTACAGTTTGTGAAGGATCTTCAGACTCTGCGTTCTCCTCCGTGTCATGTGGAACAGGAAGTTTCTCAGGTCCAGGGAGATCGTCTCCATTTATAGTACAAGCCTCCTGTACTTCCTGCTGAAACAGTAATTCTGAGCCAGGCTGTAGAGAGGTCACCACCTTTAGATAAACTTGCCCTTGGTACTGGCAAGCCCTCACATTCTCCCGCTTTGTACATCTCCGCACAAACCTGAAAAGCAGCATAGCCAGGACCCAGGTAAAGAATATATCTCAGAAAGATGCCAAGCATCCAAAACTAGACTTACAATTTGAGAAAACCTTCAAGTGATAGCAGAAAGCCTTAAATAAGGATGCTATCAGACATATTGCACTTCAGAGAAGTTTGTGTTCCTGGCACACAGTGGTTATAAATAAGGGTGGAAACAGAATATAGAATGTGTGTCTGCCCAGATCTAAAACTACTCATTGTTAAGCCTTACAAACTCATGCTGCATAGAAAATCCGATTTAAAGGGAAACAGAAGGGTAAAAATAACCTCTTATTTATAATGCAATATAAAGATACAAACAAGTTCTACGTTTGTGCCCTAGTTTAAGAGGTTAATACCCCGATCAATGGAATGAAAACATAGCGGCAAAAGCCGAAATTAATTTAGCAAACGCTGTTTCCATTTAGTGTGAACAGCTAAGCTTACTGACCAATTCTCCTGTATCTCATCCCAAATTATACTTCTGATGCCATTTTGTTCACAATAACAAAGTAGAGGCTCAGTTGACAATCTCTCCTGGTAAAAAAAGTGATTAACCGACTGAAATACAGACAGTTGTAAGACATAAACCAACATTATGCTGGATAATCCGTTTCTTAAGCGGAATAATCTGCTTTTGCAGACTGATTATATATATATTACCTGTTGTAACTACAGATTAGCCAGATTATAACCCAGAAATAACCCTTTCATTATTGCAAGTTCTGTTTAATTAAGATGTTCTTATCCCCTGCTATGTTAATAGCTTGCTAGACCCTGCAAGAGCCTCCTGTATGTGATTAAAGTTTAATTTAGAGCTTGAGATACAATTATTTAAGGTAAATTACATCTGTTTGAAAGTGAAACCAGTATTTTTTTTTCATGCAAGCTCTGTCAATCATAACCAGGGGAGGTGTGGCTAGGGCTGCATAAACAGAAACAAAGTGATTTAACTCCTAAATGACAGTGAATTGAGCAGTGAAATTGCAGGGGAATGATCTATACACTAAAACTGCTTTATTTAGCTAAAGTAATTTAGGTGACTATAGTGTTCCTTTAAAGCATTAAAAAATCTATATACATCAATATCATACATACCTTAACCAGCCAGCATCAGTTTCTGATAGGAATGATGCCAAACGTTCCTGTAAAATAAAATGACATACAAGTAACTGTTGCAGAATTATATATATATTTTTTTTTTACTCCATACCGGATATTACTAGATTTTTTTCCTAGAGAATAAGGCATATTAACTAAAGAAAAATTGAAAGCTTATTAATTTAAGAAGATTAATTAGGTTACGAGATAATGCTTTTTGTACTAATCCTAACATTTCAATGCCTTTAAAACCAAGGGGTCAATATAAGGTACCCAACGAGATCAATGGAGCTTAGCAGAAACAAACAGAAGTCAGCAGTCCTGCTTTCCTCTATAGATAACGTTGTAAACATTACAGTCACCATGTCATGGTAAACATAAGCAGCTGTTGCAACCTGTTCCAACAAACATTTTGGTTACAAACATGTATTCCTGACCCTATAGTGTTTAACCCACCATTTAGGTGGCTTGCGCCCCCCCCCCATTAGTCCCCATAAAAACATTCCCCATGGGGAAAGCATTGGATTGGCTGAAATAGGCAAGGGGGCGGGCCAAACGCCATTTTGGCCAATCAGCACCTCCAGATAGAGATGCTTTGAAGCAATGCATCACTATGAGGAAAATTCGGTGTCCCCATGCAGAGCGTGCAGATGTTGAGCCAGGAGGCACCTCCAGTGGCCATCTGAGGAGTGGCCACTTGGAGGTGTCTCTAGGGGCAATGTAAACACGGAAAAGGCAGTGTTTGCATGAAAATGCCTGAAGGCAATGATTATACCCACCAGAACAACTACATTAAGCTGTAGTTGTTCTGGTGACTATAGTATCCCTTTAAACAATTCCTAAAAAAGTAACTTGGAAATGTTAGGTTAATTTATTGCAGGTGGGTGCAAAAATATTTCACAGCCTGGGTTTTTCACCTCCCTGAGACTGATGCCTTCTTTTACATATAACAGGGGCCCTCAAACTATGGCCTGCCAGGGTCCTGAACCCAGCCCAAGCATTTAGAGCCACCCGATGGCCGGTCACTTCCTCCCAGCTCACGCTGCGTGGGAGGAAAGAAAGACAGGCAGCAAGGATGGAAGAGCCATGCCGACTCCCATCAGCCCCAGCCACCCTCCTGCAAAAAAAAAGTAAGAAAAATTAGCTCTGTGTGTATGTATGTCAGTATGTATGTCTGTGTGTATGTATGTATGTCCTTATGCGTGTTTGTGTCTGTATGTATGTTAGTATGTGTCTATGTGTCTGTTTAGGAATTTGTTAAAAAAAAAAAAAAATCTAACTATAGTCCGGCACCCAACAGTGTCTGAGGGACAGTGAACTGCCCCCCTGTTTAAAAAGTGTAAGGACCCCTGACATATAACTTACTGTATCTAAGTGAAATCTGGAAATGCCTGCAGGACATACAGAAGAGTGTGATAAAAGTTAATTGAATTTATAAGCCTTTTAAAAAGCAGGAGTCAAACATAACACTTTTAGGAACATTTTGTTCAGGCAGGATGATGTTCACATTATAAGTTCTCTTGTAGGCAAGCAAATATATATCTAACCTCACTTTTGGACAGGCTATTGTCACTTTTATGACTTTGAGTTGGAAGGAGAGATCCAGCTTCTAGTGTCTTTCCGACCCACCATAGTCCCAGGCCCTCCCGTCGTGAAAGAGATGGCCCCAAAGCCAAGCCACGGGGGAGACTGCTCAGAAACTGCAAGATGGCATCGTGGGTGCATCCTGCTGGTACAGGACAGACGGATGTATTCATATGGCCTGCAAAGAAAGACATGCAGTGAACCGATCAGCAAATGGTGTCAAGTGGTACACCATGGTGATTATTTACTAAACTATGAGTTGTATTAAATTAACAGATGAATTGCAAAATACATGTCACACTTGAAAACCCAACAACGCTGGAGAATTACTTATAATAAATAAACCTTTATGACAAACCTGTAACCAAAAAAAAAAAAGATATACTGTGACAGAGAGAAAGGGGAGAGAAAAGGGCAGGCTGCAGGCCGAAGCCATAGAAAGGGTACCAAACTGTGACGTATTGTCAACTGCATTCTGTGCTGCCTCTCACAGCAGTAAGCAAAGATTGGACTCACTACTTGATGCTGATTAGTCCTCACGATTAGTTCTCACGCAGCTTCCTAAAATGCAATCTGGTTGTGGATTTTGCTGAAAATGACAGATGAGCTGTAGATAAGGATCTACTTACCTGGGTCCCCATGATGATCGCATTGTGTATCAGCTGTGCTTAAAGGGACACTAGAGTCACCTGAACAACTTTAGCTTAATGAAGCAGTTTTGGTGTATAGAACATGCCCCTGCAGCCTCACTGCTCAATCCTCTGCCATTAAGGAGTTAAATCCCTTTGTTTATGAACCCTAGTCACACCTCCCTGCATGTGATTTGCACAGCCTTCCATAAACACTTCCTGTAAAGAGAGCCCTATTTAGGCTTTCTTTATTGCAAGTTCTGTTTAATTAAGATTTTCTTATCCCCTGCTATGTTAATAGCTTGCTAGACCCTGCAAGAGCCTCCTGTATGTGATTAAAGTTCAATTTAGAGATTGAGATACAATTATTTAAGGTAAATTACATCTGTTTGAAAGTGAAACCAGTTTTTTTTCCATGCAGGCTCTGTCAATCATAGCCAGGGAAGGTGTGGCTAGGGCTGCATAAACAGAAACAAAGTGATTTAACTCCTAAATGACAGTGAATTGAGCAGTGAAATTGCAGGGGAATGATCTATACACTAAAACTGCTTTATTTAGCTAAAGTAATTTAGGTGACTACAGTGTTCCTTTAATTCTACAAAAAGATCCAGCTCTCCTGCAGACTAAACGCGGTGCAGGATTCCAGAGGGACCCAGGTAAGTGGTCAAACTGTACTTAAAACAGTTTTAGTAAAATTGGACAGTGCCGGGCTACTCCTGGCTCCATATCCCACTCCAGAGTGTTTCTTTAATAATCTGCATACCCCTTACTCAAAGAAATATAAAAGAACAGTTCAAGATTGTGGTTGTTGGGGGATGGAGGGAGATGAGTGACACCAGAAAAACAATATTTGGTACTTTCTGTGCGATCCAGAATTAATAAACAACACAGTTATAGTATTTCTTCTTCGCCGGTATGAGCGTTTTGAGAATTTCAAAGTGTGTTTAAGGTTTCACATCAAAACAGTGGAATCTGAAACCTTTTCCAAGCCAGCTATATAGTCAGTTATTTTGACCTAAAACCTGAAATTCATATGAATTCACTTTAAGTTCTAGACAGCTCACATTACCATCAACCTTAAAGCATAACTGACTTGGATTATATTCCATTCTGAATTCCCGACACTAGCAGGGAGCGGGCTCACGGTATACGTGAAGATTACTGAATAAATCTGGGAGTGTTTTAGTTTATTATAGACACTAGCAGGGAGCGGGCTCATGGTATACGTGAAGATTACTGAATAAATCTGGGAGTGTTTTAGTTTATTATAGACACTAGCAGGGAGCAGGCTCATGGTATATGTGAAGCTTACTGAATAAATCTGGGAGTGTTTTAGTTTATTATAGACACTAGCAGGGAGCGGGCTCATGGTATATGTGAAGATTACTGAATAAATCTGGGAGTGTTTTAGTTTATTATAGACACTAGCAGGGAGCGGGCTCACGGTATATGTGAAGATTACTGAATAAATCTGGGAGTGTTTTAGTTTATTATAGACACTAGCAGGGAGCGGGCTCACGGTATATGTGAAGCTTACTGAATAAATCTGGGAGTGTTTTAGTTTATTATAGACACTAGCAGGGAGCGGGCTCATGGTATATGCGAAGCTTACTGAATAAATCTGGGAGTGTTTTAGTTTATTATAGACACTAGCAGGGAGCAGGCTCATGGTATATGTGAAGCTTACTGAATAAATCTGGGAGTGTTTTAGTTTATTATAGACACTAGCAGGGAGCTGGCTCATGGTATATGCGAAGCTTACTGAATAAATCTGGGAGTGTTTTAGTTTATTATAGACACTAGCAGGGAGCAGGCTCATGGTATATGTGAAGATTACTGAATAAATCTGGGAGTGTTTTAGTTTATTATAGACACTAGCAGGGAGCTGGCTCATGGTATATGCGAAGCTTACTGAATAAATCTGGGAGTGTTTTAGTTTATTATAGACACTAGCAGGGAGCGGGCTCATGGTATATGCGAAGCTTACTGAATAAATCTGGGAGTGTTTTAGTTTATATAGACACTAGCAGTGAGCGGGCTCACGGTATATGTGAAGGTTACTGAATAAATCTGGGAGTGTTTTAGTTTATTATAGACACTAGCAGGGAGCGGGCTCACGGTATATGTGGAGATTACTGAATAAATCTGGGAGTGTTTTAGTTTATTATAGACACTAGCAGGGAGCTGGCTCACGGTATATGTGAAGATTACTGAATAAATCTGGGAGTGTTTTCGTTTATTATAGACACTAGCAGGGAGCAGGGTCATGGTATACGTGAAGATTACTGAATAAATCTGGGAGTGTTTTAGTTTATTATAGACACTAGCAGGCTCACGGTATATGTGGAGATTACTGAATAAATCTGGGAGTGTTTTAGTTTATTATAGACACTAGCAGGGAGCGGGCTCACGGTATATGTGAAGATTACTGAATAAATCTGGGAGTGTTTTTAGTTTATTAAAGACACTAGCAGGGAGCGGGCTCACGGTATATGTGAAGATTACTGAATAAATCTGGGAGTGTTTTAGTTTATTATAGACACTAGCAGGGGGAAGGCTCATGGTATATGCGAAGCTTACTGAATAAATCTGGGAGTGTTTTAGTTTATTATAGACACTAGCAGGGAGCTGGCTCATGGTATATGTGAAGATTACTGAATAAATCTGGGAGTGTTTTAGTTTATTAAAGACACTAGCAGGGAGCGGGCACATGGTATATGCGAAGCTTACTGAATAAATCTGGGAGTGTTTTAGTTTATTAAAGACACTAGCAGGGAGCTGGCTCATGGTATATGCGAAGCTTACTGAATAAATCTGGGAGTGTTTTAGTTTATTATAGACACTAGCAGGGAGCTGGCTCATGGTATATGCGAAGCTTACTGAATAAATCTGGGAGTGTTTTAGTTTATTATAGACACTAGCAGGGGGAAGGCTCATGGTATATGCGAAGCTTACTGAATAAATCTGGGAGTGTTTTAGTTTATTATAGACACTAGCAGGGGGAAGGCTCATGGTATATGTGAAGATTACTGAATAAATCTGGGAGTGTTTTAGTTTATTATAGACACTAGCAGGGAGCGGGCTCACGGTATATGTGAAGATTACTGAATAAATCTGGGAGTGTTTTAGTTTATTATAGACACTAGCAGGGAGCTGGCTCATGGTATATGCGAAGCTTACTGAATAAATCTGGGAGTGTTTTAGTTTATTATAGACACTAGCAGGGAGCGGGCTCATGGTATATGTGAAGCTTACTGAATAAATCTGGGAGTGTTTTAGTTTATTATAGACACTAGCAGGGAGCTGGCTCATGGTATATGCGAAGCTTACTGAATAAATCTGGGAGTGTTTTAGTTTATTATAGACACTAGCAGGGAGCGGGCTCACGGTATATGTGAAGGTTACTGAATAAATCTGGGAGTGTTTTAGTTTATTATAGACACTAGCAGGGAGCTGGCTCATGGTATATGCGAAGCTTACTGAATAAATCTGGGAGTGTTTTAGTTTATTATAGACACTAGCAGGGAGCGGGCTCACGGTATATGTGAAGGTTACTGAATAAATCTGGGAGTGTTTTAGTTTATTATAGACACTAGCAGGGAGCTGGCTCACGGTATATGTGAAGATTACTGAATAAATCTGGGAGTGTTTTCGTTTATTATAGACACTAGCAGGCTCACGGTATATGTGGAGATTACTGAATAAATCTGGGAGTGTTTTAGTTTATTATAGACACTAGCAGGGAGCGGGCTCATGGTATATGCGAAGCTTACTGAATAAATCTGGGAGTGTTTTAGTTTATTATAGACACTAGCAGGCTCATGGTATATGTGAAGATTACTGAATAAATCTGGGAGTGTTTTAGTTTATTATAGACACTAGCAGGCTCATGGTATATGTGAAGATTACTGAATAAATCTGGGAGTGTTTTTAGTTTATTAAAGACACTAGCAGGGAGCTGGCTCACGGTATATGTGAAGATTACTGAATAAATCTGGGAGTGTTTTAGTTTATTATAGACACTAGCAGGGAGCGGGCTCACGGTATATGTGAAGATTACTGAATAAATCTGGGAGTGTTTTTAGTTTATTAAAGACACTAGCAGGGAGCGGGCTCACGGTATATGTGAAGATTACTGAATAAATCTGGGAGTGTTTTAGTTTATTATAGACACTAGCAGGGAGCGGGCTCACGGTATATGTGAAGATTACTGAATAAATCTGGGAGTGTTTTTAGTTTATTAAAGACACTAGCAGGGAGCGGGCTCACGGTATATGTGAAGATTACTGAATAAATCTGGGAGTGTTTTTAGTTTATTAAAGACACTAGCAGGGAGCTGGCTCACGGTATATGTGAAGATTACTGAATAAATCTGGGAGTGTTTTTAGTTTATTAAAGACACTAGCAGGGAGCAGGCTCATGGTATATGCGAAGCTTACTGAATAAATCTGGGAGTGTTTTAGTTTATTATAGACACTAGCAGGGGGAAGGCTCATGGTATATGCGAAGCTTACTGAATAAATCTGGGAGTGTTTTAGTTTATTATAGACACTAGCAGGGGGAAGGCTCATGGTATATGTGAAGATTACTGAATAAATCTGGGAGTGTTTTAGTTTATTATAGACACTAGCAGGGGGAAGGCTCATGGTATATGTGAAGATTACTGAATAAATCTGGGAGTGTTTTAGTTTATTATAGACACTAGCAGGGAGCAGGCTCATGGTATATGTGAAGATTACTGAATAAATCTGGGAGTGTTTTAGTTTATTATAGACACTAGCAGGGAGCTGGCTCATGGTATATGCGAAGCTTACTGAATAAATCTGGGAGTGTTTTAGTTTATTATAGACACTAGCAGGGAGCGGGCTCATGGTATATGTGAAGCTTACTGAATAAATCTGGGAGTGTTTTAGTTTATTATAGACACTAGCAGGGAGCTGGCTCATGGTATATGTGAAGATTACTGAATAAATCTGGGAGTGTTTTAGTTTATTATAGACACTAGCAGGGAGCGGGCTCACGGTATATGTGAAGGTTACTGAATAAATCTGGGAGTGTTTTAGTTTATTATAGACACTAGCAGGGAGCTGGCTCACGGTATATGTGAAGATTACTGAATAAATCTGGGAGTGTTTTCGTTTATTATAGACACTAGCAGGGAGCAGGCTCATGGTATACGTGAAGATTACTGAATAAATCTGGGAGTGTTTTAGTTTATTATAGACACTAGCAGGCTCACGGTATATGTGGAGATTACTGAATAAATCTGGGAGTGTTTTAGTTTATTATAGACACTAGCAGGGAGCGGGCTCATGGTATATGCGAAGCTTACTGAATAAATCTGGGAGTGTTTTAGTTTATTATAGACACTAGCAGGCTCATGGTATATGTGAAGATTACTGAATAAATCTGGGAGTGTTTTAGTTTATTATAGACACTAGCAGGGAGCTGGCTCACGGTATATGTGAAGATTACTGAATAAATCTGGGAGTGTTTTAGTTTATTATAGACACTAGCAGGGAGCGGGCTCACGGTATATGTGAAGATTACTGAATAAATCTGGGAGTGTTTTTAGTTTATTAAAGACACTAGCAGGGAGCGGGCACATGGTATATGTGAAGATTACTGAATAAATCTGGGAGTGTTTTTAGTTTATTAAAGACACTAGCAGGGAGCAGGCTCATGGTATATGCGAAGCTTACTGAATAAATCTGGGAGTGTTTTAGTTTATTATAGACACTAGCAGGGGGAAGGCTCATGGTATATGCGAAGCTTACTGAATAAATCTGGGAGTGTTTTAGTTTATTATAGACACTAGCAGGGAGCAGGCTCATAGTATATGTGAAGATTACTGAATAACTCTGGGAGTGTTTTAGTTTATTATAGACACTAGCAGGGAGCGGGCTCACGGTATATGTGAAGGTTACTGAATAAATCTGGGAGTGTTTTTAGTTTATTATATAGACACTAGCAGGGAGCGGTCTCATTGTATATGTGAAGATTACTGAATAAATCTGGGAGTGTTTTAGTTTATTATAGACACTAGCAGGGAGCAGGCTCATGGTATATGTGAAGCTTACTGAATAAATCTGGGAGTGTTTTAGTTTATTATAGACACTAGCAGGGAGCGGGCTCATGGTATATGTGAAGATTACTGAATAAATCTGGGAGTGTTTTAGTTTATTATAGACACTAGCAGGGAGCGGGCTCACGGTATATGTGAAGATTACTGAATAAATCTGGGAGTGTTTTAGTTTTTTATAAACACTAGCAGGGAGAGCGGGCTCATGGTATATACGAAGCTTACTGAATAAATCTGGGAGTGTTTTAGTTTATTATAAACACTAGCAGGGAGCGGGCTCACGGTATATGTGAAGATTACTGAATAAATCTGGGAGTGTTTTAGTTTATTATAGACACTAGCAGGGAGCGGGCTCACGGTATATGTGAAGATTACTGAATAAATCTGGGAGTGTTTTAGTTTATTATAGACACTAGCAGGGAGCGGGCTCACGGTATATGTGAAGATTACTGAATAAATCTGGGAGTGTTTTAGTTTTTTATAAACACTAGCAGGGAGAGCGGGCTCACGGTATATGTGGAGATTACTGAATAAATCTGGGAGTGTTTTTAGTTTATTATAGACACTAGCAGGCTCATGGTATATGTGAAGATTACTGAATAAATCTGGGAGTGTTTTAGTTTATTATAGACACTAGCAGGCTCATGGTATATACGAAGCTTACTGAATAAATCTGGGAGTGTTTTAGTTTATTATAAACACTAGCAGGGAGCGGGCTCATGGTATATGTGAAGATTACTGAATAAATCTGGGAGTGTTTTAATTTATTATAGACACTAGCAGGCTCATGGTATATGTGAAGATTACTGAATAAATCTGGGAGTGTTTTAGTTTATTATAGACACTAGCAGGGAGCAGGCTCATGGTATATGTGAAGATTACTGAATAAATCTGGGAGTGTTTTAGTTTATTATAGACACTAGCAGGGAGCAGGCTCATAGTATATGTGAAGATTACTGAATAACTCTGGGAGTGTTTTAGTTTATTATAGACACTAGCAGGGAGCGGGCTCACGGTATATGTGAAGGTTACTGAATAAATCTGGGAGTGTTTTTAGTTTATTATATAGACACTAGCAGGGAGCGGTCTCATTGTATATGTGAAGATTACTGAATAAATCTGGGAGTGTTTTAGTTTATTATAGACACTAGCAGGGAGCAGGCTCATGGTATATGTGAAGCTTACTGAATAAATCTGGGAGTGTTTTAGTTTATTATAGACACTAGCAGGGAGCGGGCTCACGGTATATGTGAAGATTACTGAATAAATCTGGGAGTGTTTTCGTTTTTTATAAACACTAGCAGGGAGAGCGGGCTCATGGTATATACAAAGCTTACTGAATAAATCTGGGAGTGTTTTAGTTTATTATAAACACTAGCAGGGAGCGGGCTCACGGTATATGTGAAGATTACTGAATAAATCTGGGAGTGTTTTAGTTTATTATAGACACTAGCAGGGAGTGGGCTCACGGTATATGTGAAGATTACTGAATAAATCTGGGAGTGTTTTAGTTTATTATAGACACTAGCAGGGAGCGGGCTCACGGTATATGTGAAGATTACTGAATAAATCTGGGAGTGTTTTAGTTTTTTATAAACACTAGCAGGGAGAGCGGGCTCATGGTATATACGAAGCTTACTGAATAAATCTGGGAGTGTTTTAGTTTATTATAAACACTAGCAGGGAGCGGGCTCATGGTATATGTGAAGATTACTGAATAAATCTGGGAGTGTTTTAATTTATTATAGACACTAGCAGGCTCATGGTATATGTGAAGATTACTGAATAAATCTGGGAGTGTTTTAGTTTATTATAGTTTAGTAAATATAGTTTTACTGCCATAAATTTAAAAATCTGTGGTTGAAAATACAGCATTTCATATCCAATAATCTAAAACTCGAGTTGATAATTTCCCCAGAGGTAGTCTTGTTACATTTGAATTGGCCACGTATGACGTACGAACTAGAAGCAATTCTTATACATCTCTTTTTAGCTGTCAAAATAGTAATTGCGAGATGGTGGAAAAAAGATTCAGAAGTCCCCTGGAAGAAAGTTAAAAACCAACTCGAGTTTCAGATTAAAATGGAGTTGATGCTAAGCAAACAAAAATTAAGCAATAAGGTATCTGTTTGGTTAAAATGTATTGAGCTGATTGATGTAAGAAATACTGTTGATCAGTTAGAAGTGGACTAATTCCATGAACATTGAAAAATTTATAAAATTTAGTTGATATATTTAATGCTCCTACCACTCTACTTAGGATTTTTTTCTGATTTCTTTTTCTTCTTTTCCTATTTTGCTGCTGTGTTGTTGTATTGTAAATCTGTATGATATATGTATTACTGAATTTCTTAAACGTCAAATAACGCTGAATATTGTAATTTTTTATTGTTTGAAGTGACTGAAAAGAACTAAAGTTTAAAATAAAAAAAATAAAGATTTAAAAAAAAAAGGCACACATTGACAAAACATTAAAAAAAATATATAGTTTATTTAGCTCATGGTGTATGTGAAGTTTATTATAGTTTAGTTTATTTATCTCAGGTTACATTATGTTATTGATTATTATAGTTTGGTTTATTATGTTATTATTATAGTTTGGTTTATTATGTTATTGATTATTATAGTTTGGTTTATTATGTTATTGATTATTATAGTTTGGTTTATTATAGTTTATTTATCTCAGTGTACATTATTATATTAATTATAGTTTAGTTGATGTTATTATTATTATTATTATTATTATTGGTATGTGAAGTTCTGCTGCTGTTACCCCCAGTGATAGACTAGTGATATCATTTGGCAGGAGCCCCATATCTGAGCAGTCTGTTGGGCTAGCAGATAATATTTCCGGTAGCCCGGAGCCCCAGATATCCTAATTTACCTCCCAGTAGGTCTCCAGGTGTCGCCTTCTCCAGGAACCGGAAATAGTGGGGACGGTTGTGCCGCGGACCCAGGTCCCACCCGGAAACAAGGTGAATGTGCGATCGTTCCGGACTGAGCGAGTCCCATCCTGGCACCGGAAGTGACCGCAGCGCCACCTTCCGCCTGCAGGGACGATGACAGGGGGGCGGGCGGGTTGTCATGGCGACCCGGCTTCCCTTTCCGCCCAGGCCCCGGATATCTGTGTGGCGAGGAGCTTTCGGGAGGAGCTGAGCGGACGGCAGTGGAGCTCTAGATAGACAGGCTTCACACAGAGCACCGGGAGCCGCGTCCCCCCCGCGAGGTGAGAGAAAGGGAGCGTGACGTGGTGTGACGTCACAGCGCAGAATCTGACCTGTGACGTCATGCAGTGTGCAGCAGTTTGACATGTCCCCCTCCCCCAATGGCTGGATATTATATATATTAATATTATGGAGATTATTCTCCAAACCACGAATTGCTGCAAATCTGAGGCCAAAGCAATCCAACTCTGAGTCTGATTATTTTAGCCTGAATGCTGCCTTTTGGGTTTTAATTCACTTGTTATTATTATTATTATTATTATTTATATAGCATCAATTTATTCCGCAGCGTTTTACAATATTATCATAGTGAATAGCTCAGCACTTTATGTATTTATTTGTTACTGGCATTTATGAAGCACCAACATATTCCGCAGCGCTGTACAATATAAAGACCGTACAATAAAACCAGAATGATGCTAAAGGTAAGAAGGGCTCTTCCAGTGAGGGGAGATGTAGCCCAGGGGTTGGCAAGCTTAGGCACTCCAGATGTTTTGGACTATATCTCCCAATAATGCTTTGCCAGCATTCTGGCTGTAAAAGCATCATGGGAGATGTAGTTCACAACATCTGGAGTGCCCAAGGTTGCCAACCCCTGATCTAGCCCCTTAAGATAGTTTATACAGAGTACCATTGCGATTTGGTGAATCATGCTGATCAGTTAAAGAGGAATTGTCAATTGTGAGATTTATGCACGCGGTATTGATATTATTTTTTTCTAGCATTTAGATAGCGCCAACTTATTCCGCGGCGCTTTACAATATTATAAAAGGGGGAAATTTCACTGTAAATTAGAACAATACGAAATGTCACAGGAACAATAGGTAGATGAGGACCCCGCTCAAAGGAGCTTACAGTCTAGAGAAGGTGGGGATAGATAACGAAAGGTTAGCCATGAGATGTTCTATTTATTAACTCTTTCCAGTTTTAGTTTTAATTCACTTTCCCTGTCTTGCGTGCAGTGTAATTTAATTTTACCCTCGCGATGTAATGGTGAGTAACTCTGACCGTAATGAATTGAAATCTTAAATGGCAACATTTGGGTTAAACTAAATGACGTGGGAAATTCTCCAACCTAGCTAAAGGTTTCATTTCAGTTTTTATTTAGCTACAATTCACTGTTTATTGAATAAACCCTGGTGTGAGGCTAGCTGATGCTCTATATATAATGAAATGTTGATACAAATTCTTTAGTATAACATCGTATCTCAAAAGTTTAAAAACCTGAAAATCTTTAAAAAATAAAAACATGTTTTTTTCTGATTATAGCTGTCATGTCAAAATATAACTATGGGTCATGCTATGTTTTTGTTTTAATTATGTCACATGCAAGGCTTTCCAAGCATGTTCTGTCATATAAGGTAAATCCTCAATCTTATGATGCAGAAAATGTGTGCATTAGAGGTGCACATGTACAGCATCACTGGAGGAATTCAACCCCCCCGGTTCCCCTACTTTGTTCTATTTTTATACAAATGTTCTGTAAAAACAAACAAGCTTCTGTCTTCCTGTATGTAATCCATTGACTTTAGTGTTGCTGACGTAGTATGTGCAACGGTTCTAGACAATGATATTTGTTCTTTGAATAATTAGTTGTGGTTTGTGGATGACTTGCAAAATGTAGAGAAATAGCGGAGTTGTTGAGTTTTTGGGTGTTTTTAGCCAAATGTTTACAAGGCTAACAATCAACCTAACCAGGCACCCACGCACACTAGGATACAGCTATATATGCCAGGGTTTATTTAATAATAATAATATTTTGCTTGTATGGTTGTTTTTATTTATGTAGTAAGTTTTGCTAAATTAGGTTGTCTGTGTCTATCTGGCCATTACCAGCTATTTGACAATGGCCAAAT